>NW_028270145.1:110263769-110401269 GCF_037043375.1 Chiloscyllium plagiosum | reverse complement strand
TTGCTGAGCCTTTGGCTTTGATCTTTATGTCATCATTGTCTACAGGAATAGTGCCAGAAGACTGGAGGATAGTAAATGTGGTTCCCCTGTTCAAGAAGGGGAGTAGAGACAACCCTGAAAAGTATAGACCTGTGATCCTTATTTCGTTTGTGGGTAAAGTGTTGGAAAGGGTTATAAGAGATAGGATTTATAATCATCTAGAGAGGAATAAGTTGATTAGGGAGAGTCAACACGGTTTTGTGAAGTGTAGGTCATGCCTCACAAACCTTATTGAGTTCTTTGAGAAGGTGACCAAACAGGTGGATGAGGGTAAAGTGGCTGATGTGGTGTATATGGATCTCAGTAAAGTGTTTGATATGGTTCCCCATGGTAGGCTGTTGCAGAAAATACAGAGGAATGGGGTTGAGGGTGACTTAGCAGTTGGATCAGAAATTGGCTAGCTGAAAGAAGACACAGGATTGTGGTTGATGGGAAATGTTCTCCCTGGAGTTCAGTTACTCGTGGGGGACTTCAAGGATCTGTTTTGGGGCCAGTGCTGTTTGTCAGCACTGGATGAGGACGTAGAAGGATGGGTTAGTAAAGATGCAGACGACACTGAGGTCAGGAGTTGCGGATAGTGCCGAAGGATGTTGTAGATTACTGAGAGACATAGATAAGCTGCAGAGCTGGGCTAAGAGGTGGCAAATGGAGTTTAATGTGGAAATGTGTGAGGTGATTCACTTTGGAAGGAGCAACACGAATGCAGAGTATTGGGCTAATGGTAAAATTCTTGATAGAGATCTCTCTGCTCATCTACACTATGTCCATGTACATAGATCCCTGATTGTCACCCAGGTTGTTAGGGTTTCTAAGAAGGCATATTGTGTGTTAGCTTTTATTGATAGAGGTATTGGGTTTCAGAGCCACGAGCTGTTCAAAACTCTGGTGCGGTCACTCTTGGAGTATTGCGTACATTTCTGGTTGCTGCATTATAGGAAGGATGTGGAAGCTTTGGAAAGAGTTCAGAGGAGATTTACTCGGATGTTGCCTGGTATGGAGGGAAGGTCTTATGACGAAAAGCTGAGGGACTTGAGGCTGTTTTCGTTAGAGAGAAGAACGTTGAGCGTTGACTTTAAGTGAGTCATATAAGATCATCAGAGGGTTAGATAGGGTGGACAGTGAGAGCCTTTTTCCTCTGATAGTGATAGTAGCATGAGGGGAAATAGCTTTAAATTGTGGGGTGATAGATATAGGTCAGATGTCAGAGTAGTTTCGTTATGCAGAGAGTAGTAGGGGTGTGGATTGCACTGCTTACATCAGTAGTAGCTTCGCCAACTTTAAGGGCATTTAAATGGTCATTGGATAAACATATAGATGAAAATGGAATAATGTAGTTCGATGGGCTTCAGAGTGGTTTCACAGGTTGGCACAACATTGAGGGCCGAAGAGCCTGTACTGCGCTGTAATGTTCTATGTTTTCAAATTAAACTAGTCCCAACCTGCCTACGTTTCGCCTATTAGCCTCCAAACCTTTCCTATTCATGAATTTTTCCAAATGTCTTTTAAAAGTTGTAACCGTATCTACATCCACCACTTCCTCTGGCAGTCCATTCCACACACAAACCACTCTCTGTGTACGCAAGTTGTCCCTCATGCCCTTTCTAAATCTTTCTCCTCTCATCTTAAAATTATGTCACCTAGCTTTGAATTCCCCCACCCTCAGGAAAAAGACCTTTGATATTTACCTTATCTATTCCCCTCTTCAACTGATAGGAGAGGAGGCAACCCCCAGTGCTTTGCAAATCATAGGCCTAAACTCACCTCTTCCATCTGCGCTGCACTACACTACATTCACCACCCATCATTGTTCGAATTGTGAATGTATTCAAATTGTATCTGCTCAGTAAGATGAGAGAGGTCAGCTTGTGGGAATTGAACGTTTTGCACCTCTACCCCTTTGAGATGCATTCTCACATGTTTTTATTTGTTGTAGGTTGGATGTTTCTCATCTACCAAGAGCACTTTCACAGTAGTCTGCGGGCTTGCAACTCTTCCCTTGGTTAAATATTTATTTTTGGGATTTAGTAACTCTAGCCAAGGTTGCTGCTTTCCCCATTCTTTATTGAATGCATGTGTTGCTGCCACAACAGAGGCTGTGAAAGGGCAATCGAACAGTGTATATACAAAGAAAGGAACCACTTCCATTTCGAATAGCAGTGACTCACTGGGTGCAGGGGTGATGTACCACAATGGTTCCACAGGAGGAAGATTTTATTTAATGGTCACTGGACCTGAAATGTTATCTATACTTTTTCTCCACGGGTGCAACCAGACCTGCTGAGTTTCTTCAGCAATTTCTGTTTTTTTTTGTTCCTGTGTTTTAGGTGTACAGCACCTGCATTTCTCGGTTTCATTTTAATTAAAGGTCAGGCTGGAGAAGCTGGAGAGGTCCTTCTTGCATCCAAGGAGATGAGCGGGTGGTTTAATTGAGGTGTGCAAGGTTATGACGGTTTTGGATAAGGTAAACAAACAAAGAAAGGATGTTTCCATTAGCAGATCAAACTGTGGGACACAGATGGTTAGGTGTTACACGGGATTGTGCAAGAAAGAATTTTTTTACACAGTGAGTGATAATACTCTGGAACTTGTTATACCCCTGAGGCTGGTGTTAGTGGACATTTTTAATTGTTCTGCAAGGAAACTGAAAGCACGTCAATGAAATGAGCTTGCAGGGTGATGTACTGGAACAGGATTGACTGGATTACTCCACGTACAGCTATGTAAGATTGATGGGCTGAATGGCCTCCAATTCTATGAAATGTACAACATCTAGGTGAGAGAGCATAGAATGCAGAAGTGTGCAGCGCAGGGATGGGCCCTTTGGCCCACGATGTTGTGCCAAACATGACACCACATTAAATGAATCCCCCTGTCTGTCCTTGCTCCATATCCCTCCATTCCTTGCATATTCATTTGCTTATATAAAGTCTGTTAAACGCCTCTATCGTACCTGCCTCCAATGCCACTCCCCGGCAGCGAGGTCCACACTCCTCCCATTCTCTGTGTAAAACTCTTGCCTCTCACATCTACTTGAAACTTGCCCCCTCTCACCTTAAATGCTTGGCTCCTTGTACTAGACATTTCAACTCTAGGATCTTCTCATTATCTTAGGCACTGTTGTCGGCATGGTGGCTCAGTGGTTAGCAATGGTGTCTCATAGTACTAGCGACCTGGGTTCAATTCCAGTCTCGGGCGACTGTCAATGTGGAGTTTGCACGTTCTCCCTGTGTCTGTGTGGGTTTCCAGTGCTTTGGTTTCCTCCCACAATCCAAAGATGTGCAGTTGGAGTTGCTAAGTTGCCCGTAGTATTCAGGGATGTGTCGGTAGGGTGTGTTAGCCATGGGATATGCAGGACTACAGGGATAGGATAGGGGTCTGGATGCGATTTTCTTCAGAGGGGCAATGTGAACTTGAAGGACCGAAAGGCCTGACTCTGCACTGTCAGGATTCTGTGATTCTATGACTATGATTCTGTCTTCTCAGGAGTTGAACAAACGGCTGAAGGCGCCGGTAACAGCGTTCTGCCGGTATCTCCGTGAGGCTGTCGGCCCCCTGCTGCGAGGCGGAGGTGGGGATCCCCTCCCTGGTTTCATCTGTGAGCGAGCTCGGAACCTGCTCAGCATCAGCTTGAGGAGCGAGTTATCCGGCGTGCCATTCTATTGGACCTTCCGCTGCATAGAGGCCCCCATGGGCATGGTATGTACTGCACCCACACCAGTTTCTGCTGGATGGGGACGGGGAGGGGGGTGATGGAAGGGAGATCTAATCAGGATGGCATACGGATGACTGGATAGTGTTGCAGGTTAGGATGCTTTTCTGTCCATCATCAAAATTTGGTATTAATACAATCAAATGTTAAAATCGGGCAACAGACATGCATAGAGTCGTACAGCATGGAAACAGGCCGTTTGATCCAGCCAATCCATACTGACCATAACCCCAAACTAAACTAATCCCACTTGCTTGTGCTTGGCTCGTATCCCTCCAAACAATTCTTATTCATGAACTCATCCTTTGAAATGTTTTACCCGCATCCACCACTTCCTCTGGAAGTTCATTCCACACACACACCACTCTCTCTGTGGAAACAAAATTTGCCCGTCATGCCCTTTTTAAACACGTCACCTCTCACCTTAAAAATATGTCCTCTAGTTTTGAACTCCCCACCTTAGGAAAAGACCCTTGCCATTCACCTTATCCATGCCCCTCGTGATTTTATCAACCTTTGTAAGGTCACCCCTCCATTTCCTACTCTCCAGCGAAAAAGTTCCCCGCCTATTTATATCACTCAAACCATCCGGGCTGTTCTGTTCTCTGGCATTTTATCAAATCGTGGCTGATCTAGGCCTCATGACTTTGCCTACCTTTTGTCCTATACCCTTGAAGACCAGTGCCCAACAAATGTCAGTCTTCAAAAGCTACAATTTGGGAAAAAGAATTCTCAATTTCTTCCAACCTTTGTCTGCAAAGGCGTTTGTTGACATTCACCCCCCACCCCCCACGGTGCAGCATTCACTCCTCTGCAGGTGAGGAAAGGCTTCTGATTTTGAACCAAAGCTGACAACCCTGACCTGTCATTGTGCAAGCGACCAGCATCCAGGACTTTGTGATTCAGCGTTGTCACTTTCTTACTGTTCTTTTAAGGGACTTGCTGGCTAAGCCAATATTTCTTGCACATCCCTAATTTCCCTGGAGAAGGTGGTGGTGAGCTGATTATTTAACTGCAATCCAATGTGCAATGCTGTAAGGGAGGACTTCCAGGATTTTGACCCAGCGACAGTGAAGGAACAGCGATATATTTCCAAGTCAGGATGGTGCATGGCTTAGAGGAAGCTCAGTGGTTAGCATTGCTGTCTCAGCGCCAAGGACCCGGGTTTGATTCCAGCCTCAGGCAACTGTCTGTGTGGAGTTTGCACATTCTCCCCGTGTCTGCGTGGGTTTCCTCCGGGTGCTCCGGTTTCCTCCCACAGTCCAAAGATGTGCAGGTTAGGTGAATTGGCCAAGCTAAATTGCCCATAGTGTTCAGGTATGTGTGGGTTAGGTGCACAGTCAGGAGTAAATGTAGAGGAATGAGGTAGGGGGAATGGGTCTGGGTGGGTTACTCTTTGGAGTGTCGGTGTGGACTTATTCGGCCGAATGGCCTGTTTCCACACTAGGGATTCTATGATTTGATGAGAACTTGCAGGGGATAATGTTCCGATAAATCTGCTGTCCTTGTCCTTCTAGTTTCCATGGCACTTTTGAAGGGATCTTGATGAGTTACTGTGTTGCATCTTGTAGAGGGTGCTGTCTGCTGCTACTGTGTGGTACTAGTGAGCAGAGTGAATGCTGAAGTACAGACAGGTGATGTTTGAGCAGTTGTGATAGTTTGTGTGAAGTCACTTACTCCAATGTTAGTGCATGTTTTTAACTTTAACACAACTTATTTGCCTTGGGTTACTAAATAAAGGTAGGTAAAATGGCAAAATACAAAATTTGAAGATGTTAAATTAGTAACTTTTAAAATTAATCTTCTCTCCATGTTTAAAAGCACCGCCCACCCCCACTCACATAGCCTATGATTGTTGGTCAAAACCTGCTTTGGTGATCAACTACACACAAGAAAGGTTTGGTTTCCATTAAGATTCCCAGGGCAGTTCTCCCTCCTGCTGAGATCAATACCACCAAAAACATTGAACCTACTAGTGAGTTTTGAGAAGATTTGTAGCTCAGTTTGAGGTTCTGGATGTAGGTTTGCTCATTAAGCTGGAAGGTTCATTTTCAGATATTTTGTCACCATACTAGGTAACATCTTCAGTGAGTTTAGATCAGAGTGGTGCTGGAAAAGCACAGCAGGTCAGGCAGTATCCGAGGAGCAAGAAAATCGACGTTTTGGGCAAAAGCCCTCATCAGGAATAGAGGCGGGTTTCCATCATCTGCAGTCCTCACTTTTGCCTCACCACTTCAGTCATCCTTCGGACTAAGCCTTCGTCCGGAGGCTCACTGAAGGTGTTACCTCGTATGGTGACGAAACATCTGAAAATAAACCTCCCAGCTCAGCAAGCAAACCTACATCCAGATTGAAATCTCTGCCATTTGCAGCAATGGGCCAATATTGCTATCTCATTCTAAACGTCATGTATGTTTTAACAATGAGATTTTGAAATGGATTAGGAGCAGCAGTCAGTCATGTTGAGCCCGCTCCACCATTCGGCCTTTACGGTTGGTCATTCATGGGGAGGATGAGATGGTCTTGTGGTATTTGGAAGAATATCAGGAATGTAGCACTAATCTGAAACGTGGAATTAAGGGGGTAAATAGGGGTCATGAGATATCCTCAGCAAGCAGGATTAAAGAAAACTCCAAAGCCTTTTAATCATATATAACAAGGGAAAGGCTTGGCCACTCAAGTACAAAGGAGGAAAGATATGCGTGGAATCGGAGAAAATGGGTGAGATTCTTAATGCGTATTTTGCATCGGTATTCACCTAGGAAAAGGACATGGCGGATGTTAAGATTAGGGATATGTCTTTAATTACTCTAGGTCAAGTTGGCATAAGAAGGGAAGAAGTGTTGGGTATTCTAAAAGACATTAAGGTGGACAAGTCCCCAGGTCCGAATGGAATTTATCCCAGGTTACTGAGGGAAGTGAGAGAGGAAATAGCTGAGGCTTTAACAGATATCTTTGGAGCATCCTTGAACACGAGTGAGGTCCTGGCTGACAGGAGAATTGTTAATGTTGTCCCCTTGTTTAAAAAGGATAGCAGGGATAATCTAGGTAATTACAGACCTGTGAGCCTGATGTCAGTGGTAGGGAAGCTGCTGGAAAAGATATTGAAGGATAGGATATATATAGAAGAAAATGGGCTTATTAGTGATAGGCAGCATAGTTTTGTGCAGGAAAGGTCATGTCTTACCAACCTAATAGAATTCTTTGAAGAGGTAACAATTGATTGATGAGGGAAGCCATGTAGATGTCATATACATGGGTTTTAGTAATGCGTTTGGTAAGTTCCCCCATGGTCGGCTGATGAAGAAGGTGAAGTTGCATAGGCTCCAGGTTTTTCTAGCTAGGTGGATAGAGAACTGGCTGGGCAACAGGAGACAGAGTAGTAATGGAAAGGAGCTTCTCAAAATGGAGAGTGGTGTTCCACTGGGATCTGTGCTGGGACCACTGTTGTTTGTGATATACATAAATGATCTGGAGGAAGGTGTAGGTTTCCTCATTAGCAAGTTTTCAGATGACACTAAGCTTGGTGGAGTAGCAGATAATGAAGGGGATTGTCAGAGAATACAGCAGAATAGAGATAGATTGGAGAGTTGGGCAGAGAAATGGCAGATGGAGTTCAATCCAGACAAATGTAAGGTGATGCATTTTGGAAGATCCAATTCAAGAGCGAACTAAATAGTTAATGGAAATGTACTGGGGAAAATTGACGTACAGAGAGATCTGGGTGTTCAAGTCCATTGTTCCCTGAAGGTGGCAACGCAGGTCAATAGAGTGCTCAAGAAGACACACGGCATGCTTTCCTTCATCGGATGGGGTATTGAGCACAAGAGTTGGTGAGTCATGTTACAGTTGTATAAGACATTGGTTCGGCCACATTTGAAATACTGTCCTGGTCACGACATTACCAAAAGGATGTGGATGCTTTGGAGAGGGTGCAGAGGAGATTCACCAGGATGTTGCCTGGTATGGAGGGCACTAACTATGTAGAGAGGTTGAGTCAATTAGAATTATTTTCATTAGAAAGAAAAAAAGAGGTTGAGGGGGCACCTGATTGGGGCCTACAAAATCCTGCGAGGTGTAGACCGGGTGGATGGCAAGAAGCTTTTACTCAGAGTGGGGGGACTCAATTACTAGGGGTCAGGAGTTCAAAGTGAGAGGGAAGACGTTTAGGAGAGATATGCGTGGAAAGTTCTTCATGCAGAGGGTGGTGGTGCCTGGAATGCATTGCCAGTGGAGGTGGTAGGGGTAGGAATTATAGTGTCATTTAAGATGTATCTAGACAGATACATGACTGGGCAGGGAGCAGAGGGATACAGACCCTGAGAGAATAGGTGACAAGTTTAGGTAGAGGATCTGGATCGGCGCAGGCTTGGGGGACCGAAGTGGCCTGTTCCTGTGCTGGAATTTTCTTTGTTCTTCGTATTATCGCCGGACCGTTAATCCGGAGACCAAGGTAATGTTCTGAGGATCAGAGTTTGAATCCTGTTATCTCAGATGGTGAAATTTAAATTCTATAAAAGTCTGGAAATCGCAGTCCTAATGATGACCATGAAACTGCTGTCAATTGTTGGAAAAATCCACCTGGTTCACTCATGTCCTTTAGATGTGGAGGTGCCGGTGTTGGACTGGGATGAACAAAGTCGGAAGTCTCACGACACCAGGTTATAGTCCAACAGGCTTATTTGATATCACAAACTTTCAGAGTGTAGCCCCTTCATCAGGTGAAGTGCTCCAGACCCACAGCGATGTGGTTGACTCTTAATTGCCCTCAAGGTAATTAGGGATGAGCAATAAATGCTGGCCTTGCCAGTGACACCTCATCCCGTGAATGAATAAAAAAAAAAGTCACCTCCCTGCCATTTTCCGGACTATCCCTGTATCCTTTGATGTCACTTGTATCTAGAAATCAATTAATTCAGTCTTGAATGCACTCACCGCCGCAGCCATCTGTGGTAGAGAATTCCAAGTTTTTATCACCCTCTGCATGAACAAATTCCTCCTGATTCAGAGCCACATGATCGAGAGTCTCCATTTTCTTCCACATATAATTCTGGTTTGCACTTAAATTCTAAAGTTGATCCTGTGCTTACAACGATTGGAGATCACTGCTGTAGATTGTGGCCTTAATTCTACTCCAAAATCTATCTAACTCCACCTTGAATATATTGAATGAGTGAGCCTCGAGTGTATGCTGGGTTAGAGAATTACAAACGTCAATAACCATCCGAGAGAGATCATTCCTCCTCCATCTTCAATGGGAAAAGCACCTTCTTAAGAAATTCTGCCCACTTATTCCTCACGAAGGAATTAAGTGGGAGGTGATAGCCTAGTGGTATTATCACTTAATCCAGAGATTAATCACTGAATCCACATATTGCCCCTTCCACCCGGGTTCGAATCCTGCCATGGCAGATGGTGAAGTATGAACTCAATAAAAATTTGGAATTAAGAATCTAACGATGACCATGAATCTATTGTCAATGTCAGAAAAACCCATCTGGTTCAGTAAAGTCCTTTCAAAAAGGAAACTGCCATCCTTACCTGGTCTGGTAATACAGCAATACAGCCACAGCAATATTGTTGACTCTTAACTGCGCTGTGGGCATTAAAGATGAGCAATAAATGCTGTGCTAGCCACCAACGCCTTCATCCTGTGTGTGAATAATCCTCTCAACATCTACTCTGTCAAATTCCCTCAACATTGTACATTTCAAAAAGGTTCATTCTTCTAAACTCCAATAACTATGGGCTCAACTGCCGCACCTTTCCTCCGAAGGCAATTCTTTTATCCCACTCTAGTGAAGCTTCTGTGAACCACTACCAAAGCAGTAATAATCCAGCAGTTTCATGCTTCGTACTCATAGAATCCCTACAGTGTGGAAACAGGCCCTTTGGCCCAACAACTTGCCACCCAGGTTGATAGGGTTGTTAAGAAGGTGCATGGTGTGCTCGCTTTTATTGGTAGAGGGATTGAGTTTCAGAGCCAGGAGGTCATGTTGCAGCTGTACAAAACTCTGCTGCGGACACACTTGGAGTATGGTGTACAGTTCTGGTCGCCACATTATAGGAAGGACGTGGAAGCTTTGGAAAGGGTTCAGAGGAGATTTAGCAGGATGTTAACTAGTATGGAGGGATGGTCTTATGAGGAAAAGCTGAAGGACTTAAGGCTATTTTTATTAGAGAGAAGAAGGTTGAGAGGTGACTTAATTGAGACATACAAGATTATCATTTACCCCATCTATATTAATCCCTGACTAATGCACCTAGCCTACACATCCCTGAACACGATGGGGCAATTTAGCAGGGCCAATTCACCTCACCTGCACATCTGTGGATTGTGGGAGGAAACCAGAGCACCCGGAGGAAACCCACCCAGACACGGGGAGAATGTGCAAACTCCACACAGACAGTTGCCTGAGGCCGGAATCGAACCCGGGTCCCTGATGCTGTGAGGCAGCAGTGCTAACCACTGAGCTCCGTGCCGCCCTGGCACTCGCTCTCCTGGTCTGGATTTATTTAACTATCTGAATTTGAATTCCCCCACCTGCCTTGGTGAGATTTCAGCTCATGTCTGTGGATCATTAATCCAGGCCTCCAGGTTCCCAGTCCTGTAAAATGGTCACTACACTGCCATTCCTAAACATTTGAGATGTGTTGTGTGCAAACTTGTTTGGGAGATCTGCAAGAGGTAGACCTCTGTGCATGCCCACTCCTTCTGATCATCCGAGAATAAGCTGTTGTACCATCGTTTTCCACTAGGGGGTAGAACAACACTGCTTGAAACATTTGGCAGTGGTTTGAATCTGAGCCAAACATCTCAAGACAAATACTGAATATCCACCCATGTCTGAAACTTTATTTATCTATCTCATACTTTTATAATTCACCCTGCTTCACAGTGAGATGAAGGAATGGTGGTAGAAACTGTCCTTGGAGCAGAAATGCCAGCATAAACTTTGTGGGCAGAATGGTCTGTTTCTATGATGTGAATTCTGTGTTCCATCTGCAGAGTTCTAAATTGGAGTCTGAATTTCCCTGTCCTTCTTTCCTTGATTTTATGATTGATGATGTCAAAACATCATGAATTTTGGGATCACTGTCAGCTACTGAGGTAGGGATAACAAGAGGTTGCTGGCAGAACTTGCAGCAAACAGGGTATTTTGCAGGCCATGGTGTCTATGTACTCAGCAGCTTGTGTGTTTAAGGTGTGGGTTACAGCATTCTCAATGAACACAGCTGCTGCAAATGGCAGCAGGTGGCCCCCAGACTGCAGCCACATTCCCCCGATTAAAAACCAGGGACTTCTTCAATAAAATGCAGTGAGTCGAGGAACGTCTCAACGTGCAAATTGACGATGTCATTTTGACAAGCGATGTTCAGTAAAAGCTACAAATAGTTTCCAGACTAGGTTGATGTTGTATCTTGTGACATGAGACGGAAAGTTAATGGTATAACGAGTTGCTAATACAACGTAGAAAGTCAGTTTTGGAGGGATGGCATTGGCTTTGCATCTCGCTTGCCTGTCCTGAAGGCACTTGACTCTGTTCTATTCAAATGTCAAAATCGCTTGACAGCAGAAATTTCTCGATTTTGGGCCTGTCTGAATTTATTTTTAACGCCGTGAATTGCAAGCTCTGAGTAAAACTTTTAGATTATTATTGTATTTATGTTTGGAATGTACCTAAAATCAGTCCCAGTCACTCTTCAATAGTGTGGCCACTAAGTGTGATTGTTTGGAGGTTTTTTTCTGACTGGCCTTTGAGATGTCATTCCACTCGACTGACTATTTAACATGCTGCCTGTGACCTGTTTATTTTAGTAGATCATGTCTCAGAAAATCTACATTAGAGCTTTTAAAAATTCTTTTCTTCTGTATTATCTGGCTGGTAAATGTGCTTCTACTGTTGCTGTGCAATGATTGTGAAATGGATTTTAAAAAAACCCTGCCAGGATTACATAGGTCTCCTTTGGTGATTTGAGACTGTCATTTTGCAAGCTTGGATAGGACACCCTATGGGACAGGTAAAGTAGTTGAGTTCCATATGAGGAGAGCGTTGACTGGGTGGAAGTTGTACAGTGATTAATAAAGGTGTTACCATGCACAGTACTTCAGTTAATGACAACTGACAGTCAACTGCCAACCTTTGGTTAAATTTTAACCAAGGCAAATTTACTCTCATTAGTCAAACCATTACCCTAAGAAATGAGCCAGAGAATGGCTGTCACTATTTTGGTGTATTGAAACATGTAACTATGTGAACATGTTGACTCTGTGAAGAAGGCTTTGTGTATTAGCACACACATCTTTTGACAACATGGGAGATGCCATATCCAGTCTGGTCCAAATGGCTATTGGACTGCTGAGCTTCATCTCAGAAGGAGCTTGTGTACAAACGTGAGCCACTTCCCCAAATGTCTGATCCTTTATCACCCCATTGGCATTGAGATTTGGGTGTTGCACTTGAGGAATATATTGACATTATAAAGGGGACACAGTGTGGAATTGAGGTTAAAATATGAATGCTGGTGGAAAAGGCTATATATGGTGATCCTTTGAAGATAGGATCAAATTGAGGTATTTACGATAATTAATGGATTCAATAACTAGATAGCGAGAGAGAAACTGCTTCCGCTGATGCAATCCAGAAACTGGGTATAATAAAATTAGAGCACAAGTATTTGGGGGGGAGAAATCAAGCAGCATTTCTTTCGTACGCAGGATAGTGGCCATTCTGAAACTCTGTCACCGATAACTAACTGACTGTGGCAACAATCGGAAATAAAAGATGTTGCATCGCTTTCAGAAGAGAGTTGAATAATTATCTAAAGACAAAAGGAATTGTGATCTTGCAGAGCGTTGGCACGAAATGATGAACTGAATGGTCTCCTTCTGTGCAGTAGCCATCTTTGTTGGAATTAAGTGTATTCAGGGATATGGAGCAAAGGTGGGAAAATGGAGCTGAGGTGCATCTTGGCTGTGACCTGATTAATAGGGGACAAACTTAATGGCCCTCTGTTGTTCTACTGCATCTTTAAAATCTTTTAGTAGTTTAAAATATTCTGTGAGAGGAGAATTGTGGTAAGTTTGATTTTTCTGCCTTTGTTATCATATTAACAGTGTGTGTGCTCGAGAGTGATGCTACTTAGGCAAGGTGTTGGCTAATGTTAGTTTTAAGCACAATGGTCACCTGCACCTTTACAAGCTTATTTTAATAAATTGAACGAATGGAGAACAGAACCATGTTTAAATCATGAGGGATGCTTGGGGTGCTTGTTGTAACCTCCATGCTGAAGAAGTGCAGCATTGTTGGAGGTACAATCCTTCAGATTAGAATTAAACTGGGGTTCTTTCTGGCCTCTCATGAAGAGGTAAAAAGTCCCATAGAGCGATTAGTGTAGTTTGCTCCAGTGTTCTGGCCAACATTTAATGGCAGAGGAGACCTGAGGAGCTGAGTGGCCGCCTTCTCCAAATTCTCGCTCAGACTTAGACAGAAATCACCTGTGTCACCCCTTCGATGTTTGTGGGATCTTGCTGTTCACAAGTGAATGCCACATTTCCTATACTCCCGTAGATTTGAGACAATTTGCTAAAATACAGGGAGGATGTGGAGAATAATTGATTTTGGACAGTGAGCTGTTCTGCTCTTGGAAGCTCTGCTGTAGAAGGTGGGGAAACAGATTCAGCAGTAGCTAGAAAAATGAAGTTGGATGTGTATCTAAAAAGAAAAAGATTTACAAAGTTATTGGAGGGCCATGGAGTGGGACTAACTAAGGTTCTTTAAAGTGCAGGCACAGTCACAGTGGACCAAAGACTTTTTAGACGCCTAGTCTACATTGTATTGAAAAGCCAGTTGCAGCCAAATTGCACAGTAAGCTCTCACGTACACTATGGAAATGATCATGTCTATCTTCTGGGAAGTGAAGGATGAATACTGTCCCAGGGCTCTGCTTGAAAAGCTCCTTGTTTCCCTTCTATGGGATCTTTTATATTCTCTTCAGGAAGGCAGAGTCGGTATCCAACAGTGTAGTACCCCAAAACAATGCTGGCTAATGTGCTCAAGACTCTCGAGTGAGACTTGACCAATGGCTTCGGAGGCTTGGGTGCTAGCCACTGAGCCAAGACTGACATTATGTTGAGTTTGTAGTTTTGTGACAGGAGCAGCAGGGACATGGGGTTCAGGGAGCAGGAAGTAGGTGCTGTAGGGACATAGGGTATAAACAAGTTTACAAGTTTCTCCTCTGACTTTCCCTACCCTGGGATGTTGCTCAGAATCCACAGAACTGAGCTCAATGCTTTTTTAAATTTGTTCACAGCATATGGGCAACACTGGCTAGGCCAACATTTATTGCCTATTCCTAATTGCCCTTCCAAAGGTGGTAGTGAGCTAGTAGTCTTCTAGAACCACTGTGGTCCATGTAGTCTCGATGCTGTTAGGGAGGGAATTCTAAGATTCTGACCCAGTGACAGTGAATGAACGTAATATATTTTCAAGTCAGGACGGTGAGTGGCTTGGAGGGGAACTTGCAGGTGGTGGTGTTACCATCTATCTGCTGACCTTGTCCATCTAGATGATGCAGATCATTGGTTTGGAAGATGCTGCCAAAGGACCCTTTGCAAGTTGTTGCAGTGTAGGTTGTGGTTGGTACCCACTGATGTCACACAGCATTGGCAGTCTTATCAAGTAAACTGCTTCATTGTCAAACTCCTTGGATGCTACTGCAGCTACATTGGAACTGGGGTCTGTTCCATCACTCTCCTGACTTGTGCCTTGTAGCTGGTGGACAGGCCTTGAGGAGCCAGGAGGTGAATTACTCGCTGCAGTGTTCCTAGCCTCTGACCTTGTAACCACTGTATTTTTATGGTGAGTCCAGTCGAGGTCAATTTCTGGTCAATGATAATTCCCCGAACATTGTGGAAGATCTGTCTGGACCATCTGAATGGGTCAGTAACTGCGGAAGGAGAGGTTTGAACTCTGTTGTTTTCAGCCATTGCTCCAGCCTCCACTGCCCTCTGATGTTCTTGGCATCTCCCTTGTCTGGGAGATAAATAGCTACTTTGCCCTCATCAGGCATCTTTTTAATTATGTGGCTATACTTTTTCTCTTTTTTTTTCTTCACTCAGGGATATAAATTTCTGTCATTTTTCATAAACCCAGTGTCATGATTTAATTAACTCCAGGCGCCAGGGTCATTTAAGTACCTTTTTTTTAAAATAAAGATTTGTTTTTCTACCATTGACTATTTTAAACAGTATCTGACTATGGCAAGTTCTCAGTCCTCTCCTATTCCCTCTTTACTGCAAAATTACTCCGGAGATAAAATTCTGCCTATTCGGTATTTGAATCATAAAATCGTTCCTGCAGAGAAGATGGCCGCTCGGGCCATCATGTCTTCACTGTCTCTCCTCGGGAGCAATTCACTCCCCCACACACCCTCCCCACATCCCTGCACAGTTTCTCTTTACAGATATTTACAATGTTTGGAAAATCGAGTAAAACATCTGGACCTTTGAATTTGCCGCCCATAAATGACCCAACCAGCCTAATCCCATCTGAGGCCAAAACTATTGAAACATTCAATAGTTCTTAGGGCTAAAGAGATCCCAGGGTGTGGGGAGAAAGCAGAATCGGGTGATTGAGTTGGATAGTCAGCTATGATCATATTGAATGGTGGAGCAGGCTCAGATAGCTGTAAAACCTACCCTTGTTCCTATTTTCTGTGTATCCTGGGAGGTTACCAGACTTCAAATAAATATTCAGCCTTTTAAATGGGTTGAGGATTTTGCCTTCTCTAACCTTCCACTCAGTGAGATCCAGACCCACAAACACCCTCTGGGTCCAAAATGTTTTTCTTATTTCCCATTTAATCTTTCTACTAATCAGGTTCCTTGAAAGTGGAGTCACAGGTAGATAGGTTAGTGAAGAAGGCGTTTGGTATGCTTTCCTTCATTGGTTAGAGCATTGAGTACAGGAGTTGGGAGGTCATGTTGAGGCTGTACAGGAGATTGGTTAGGTCACTTTTGGAATATTGTGTGTAGCTCTGGTCTCCCTCCTATGGTAAGGAAACTTGAAAGGGTTCAGAAAAGGGTTAGGGTTAGGTTTTTCATTTACAAACATACCGATTTGGACCCCATTAGCAACCTCTTAGAAAAAGTACTTGTAGTGATATCACCCACCACAACTGACCAAAACACACAATTGAAATCGAGATAGAACACCAGAGCTTTGTCGGAGGCTCACTGATGTTACCTAGCATGGTGATGAAAATCTGAGAATAAATCTACCAGCTCAGTGAGCAAACTTACAACCTGTGGGTTCAGAAATGATTTACAAGGATGTTGCCAGGGTTGGAGGATTTGAGCTATAGGGAGAGGTTGATTAGGCTGGGGCTATTTTCCCTGGAGCATCGGAGGCTGAGGGGTGACCTTATAGAGGTTTACAAAATCATGAGGGGCATGGGCAGGTTAAATAGCCAAAGTCTTTTCTGTGAGGTGGGGAAGTCCAGAACTAGAGGGCTTAGGTTTAGGGTGAGAGGGGAAAGAGTTAAAAGGGAGCTAAGGGGCAGCTTTTTCACACACAGGGTGGTTCGTGTATGGAATGAGCTGCCAGAGGAAGTGGAGGCTGGTACAGTTACAACATGTAAAAGGCATCTGGATGGGTATATGAATAGGAAGAGTTAGAGGGATGTGGGACAAGTGCTGGCAAATGGGACTCGATTAATTTAGGATATCTGGTCGGCATGGATGAGTTGGACCGAAGGCTCTGTTTTCGTGCTGTACATCTCTATGACTCCATCTTAAATCTATACCAGCAGTCATTGACCCTTCTGTGAAGGTAAATAATCCCTTCCCATTCACTCTTTCCAACCTTGAACACTTCAATCCAGTCTCCCCTTGGCCTCCTCCGTTCTCACACAATCGACCCCAGCTGATCCAATCTTTCCTCATAGCTGCATTTTTCCAACCCTGACAACATCCTTGTAAATTTACAAAAAGTGCAGAAGGTGCTGGAAAATCTCAGCAGGTCTGGCCCCATCTGGGGATAGAAAAACAGTTAAAGTTTTGAATCCCGTCACCGTTTGTCAGAATAGAACATAGAAGAATACAGCGCAGTACAGGCCCTTCGGCCCTCAATGTTGCGCCGATCCAAGCCCACCTAACCTACACTAGCCCACTATCCTCCATATGCCTATCCAATGCCCGCCTAAATGCCCATAATGAGGGAGAGTCCACCACTGATACTGGCAGGGCATTCCATGAACTCACGACTCGCTGAGTAAAGAACCTACCCCTAACATCTGTCCTATACCTACCCGCCCCCCCCCCCCCCCCCCTTAATTTAAAGCTATGCCCCCTTGTAATAGCTGACTCCATACGTGGAAAAAGATTCTCACTGTCGACCCTATCTAAACCCCTAATCATCTTGTACACCTCTATCAAGTCACCCCTAAACCTTCTTTTCTCCAATGATAACAACCCCAAGTGCCTCAGCCTTTCCTCATACGATCTTCCTACCATACCAGGCAACATCCTGGTAAACCTCCTCTGCACCCGTTCCAGTGCCTCCACATCCTTCCTATAGTATGGCGACCAAAACTGCACACAATACTCCAGATGTGGCCGCACCAGAGTCTTATACAACTGCAACATGACCTCTGGACTCCGGAACTCAATTCCTCTACCAATAAAAGCCAGTACGCCATATGCCTTCTTCACCGCACTATTTACCTGGGTGGCAACTTTCAAAGATCTGTGTACATGGACACCAAGATCCCTCTGCTCATCCACACTACCAAGTATCCGACCATTAGCCCAGTACCCCATCTTTTTGTTACTCTTACCAAAGTGAATCACCTCACACTTAGCTACATTGAACTCCATTTGCCACCTTTCTGCCCAATTCTGCAGCTTATCTATATCCCGCTGTAACCTGCCACATCCTTCCTCACTGTCAACAACTCCTCCGACTTTCGTATCATCTGCAAACTTGCTCACCCAACCTTCTAACCCCTCCTCCAGGTCATTTATAAAAATGACAAACAATATTTGTTTGTCAAAATATTTTCGCATTGTTTCAGATCTCCAGCAGTTCCTTACTAAATAAAAACAAAAAGAACTGCAGATGCTGTAAATCAGAAACAAAACAAGGAATTGCTGGAAAAACTCAGCAGGTCTGGTAGCTTCTGTGCAGAGAAATCAAAGTTAACGTCTTGGCTCCAGTGACCCTTCCTCGGAATTAGAGTTCCTTGTTTTATTTTATCCTTGTAAATCTCCTCTGTACCTTCTCGTGCACTTAAATCTTTTTAGTATTGAGGTGTCCAGAATTGAAAGACTGGAGCTTGATTTCCTACACACTATCCCAGGGAGTTGGACAGTGTATTCCTCTTGCCTTGTTTGACTTCCCCAAAATTGATGACTTTGCACTCTATCTTCCCTCCTCGTAATAAACCACATAGCTAGCTTTCCTGTCATTTGTCAGCCTTCCTGATCATGGCCCCTCCATTTCAGTCCAAATCATTAACGTATCACTGAAGGCAGGGGACCTGTTTTGTTGAGTAGCCTGCCATGTGGAACCTTTGAAAATGATGGATAGAGCGCCTGCTGTTTCCTCCTGCATCCTTTTAACAGCCTGGGTTGCATTTTATCCAGCCCTGGTAATTTATCCAACTGAAGCTAACAAGCAAAACCTTCTCCCAGTGCTAGTTATGTTCAGCCTCATTCCTTCCAGCTAAGCCCAGAATTGCACCTTCCCTTGTTGGACTTGCTGCATACCAGATGAATGTATTCTACCCCACCATCATCCTCCTCTTTAAAGTGTGATAGAATCTATTTTGCATGATCTGGCCTGATGCTGCTAGAGCTAAAACTGTACAAAGGCTGCTGTCTGTTATGCAGGGTGTTTAAACCAAGTCCGCATCTGCTGATTTAAAGTATAAAAGGTTTCCATGGCTCTGCTTAAAGAAGCAATGGAGTTCCCTCTGGTGTTTGGGCCAATATTCATCGTTCAATTACCTTCAGTTCTTGAACGATGGTAATAGACCATCTAGTCATGATCACGTTGCTGCTTATGGCACCTTGCTGTGCCGTAATTGACTGTTGGGTTCGCTTCAGAGATTATGCATCTTGGACATGGCATGTACTGTGGTTGTGAAGGTTGCTGTCAAAGAACCTGCATTTGGACAAGTTACGTGCACTGTTGGGCATTTGATTCATTTTGAGCCTGCAAATATCTCCTCCAACATACTCTCCCTTTGTCACTGCAGCTTTGGTGTTTAGAATTGAATTAACTCTCATCCCACTCTTCCAATTTGTTCTTTAACAGGAACTTAAATAATTGAAAAGGATAAAATTGCAGGGCTCTGGGGAAAGAGCTAGGTGAGTAGGACTAATTAGGTAGCTATTTCATAGAACTAGAATTGGCACAATGGGCTGAATGACCACTTTCTATGACCTCAACACTGAAAGCTGGCAAGGAAGGTTCTGCAATAATAACACAGAGAGGTGCTGAAAGATGGAGTTAATATTGAATGCATTCCTTTCTGCAGCACTTTATAACTTCTACGTACTTGTGCTAAACACCTTGTGAACCTTTGAATTACAGACATTTTCTGGGTGAATGAGGCATCCGTTGTGTGTACAGTTTTGAAATGTCCTGTGTATAGCAGTGACTTCTTTTATTTGTATAGCATTTCGTGGGGTAAAGGAATATTTAATGTTGACCAGGACACCAGCAAACCTGCAAGCTCTTCCATAGGATCAATGAGATCATTTTTACTCAGATGGTGGTGTTCCCCTGTATCTGCTACTTGTGTCCTTCTAGGTGGAAGTGATCATGGGTTGGAAGGTGCTGTCAAGGGATCTTTGGTGATAGACAGTGAGCGTCTTCTCATGAGAAACAGCTGCTTGATGTTGTCTGAGTAGTGGCAACCAGAATTTGATGCTTGAATATGTAGGTGGAATTTTTAATCTATTTTTAAAAATTCATTTGTGGGACTTGGCCATCATTGGCTGGCCAGCATTAATAGCCCATCCCTAGTTGGCCCTTGAGAAGGTGGGGGTGAGCTGCCTTCTCAAACCACTGCTGTCCACTTGCTGTGTGTTGACCCACAATGCCCGTCGGGAGGGAATTCCAGGATTTTGACCCAACGACTGTGAAGGAACTGCAATATATTTCCAAGTCAGGGTGGTGAGTGGCTTGGAGGGGAGCTTACAGGAAATGGTGTTCCCAAATATCTGCAGCCCTCCACCTTTTAGGTGGAAGTAGTTATGGGTTTAGAAGATGCTGTCTGGGGATCTTTGGTGAATTCAAGCCATAAACATCCTGACTCGAGATGAAAATGCTCCTCACTGAAGCATACACAATGCCCAATGGCTTTAAGGGTGGAACACTACTTTAGGGCTGTGTGGGCAGTAGTGTATCTCTGATAACGCAGCAGAACTGAACTAACCAGTGCACAACCACTGATGTCAGCCCCCACTGCTCCTCAATTGACTGTGCTCCTACAAAGTCACATAGATAATTTGGAGAAGCTAGGGTTGTGCTCCTTTTGAGAAGAGAAGCTTGAGAGGAGATTTGTTCAAGGTGTTCAAAATCCTGAATGAGCTGGACAGAGGTTTGTTCTTTTATTTGCGTGTGGGATGTAGATGTCACCCAGCTGCCAGCATTTATTGTCTGCCCCTAGCTTCCCAGGAGAAGTTAGTAGTGAACTGCTTTCTTGAAATGCTGCAGTCCATCACAGTCCAAACATCACAGAAGTGCTTCACAGGAGGCTCCCAAGCACTGAGGATGTCACCGAGACAGGGGACAAAACATCTGCAACACAAATTCCCAGCTCGGCGAACAGAACCACAACAACGAGCACCCGAACTACAAATCTTCTCCCAAATTATGCTGCAGTCCATCTGCTGTAGGTTGACCTGTGATACTCTTAGAGAGGGAGTTCTAGCATTTTGACCCAGCAACAGTGAAGGAAAAGCGATGATATTTCCAAGTCAGGATGGTGAGTGGCTTGGAGCGGAGCTTGCAGATTGTGGTGTTCCCCTGCATCTGCTCCTCTCATCCTTCTAGATGGAAGTGGTCATGGGTTTGGAAGCTGCTGCCGAAGGATCTTTGGCGAATTTCTGCAGTGCATCGTATAGATAGTCCACACTGCTGCTACTGAGCGTTGGTGATGGAGGAATTGAATATTTATGAATGGGATGCCAATCAAGGAGGCTGCTTTGGCCTCTGGTGTCAAGCTTCTTGAGTGTTGTTGGAGCTGCACCCAACTGGGAAGAATTCCATCAAATTCCAGACTTGTGCCTTGTAAATAGTGGACAGGCTTTGGGAGTCAGGAGGTGAGTTACTTGCTGCAGTATTCCTTGCCTTTGAGCGGCTCTCGTAGCTCTGGTTTTTATATGGCGTGTCCACTTGAGTTTCTGAACAATGGTAACCCCTGGAGTGTTGATACTAGGGCAATTTAGTGATGGTAACACCATTGAATGTCAAGGGGTCATTGTTAGATGGTCTCTGACTGGAGATGGTCATTGCTTGGCATTTGTGTGGCACAAATGTTACTTACCACTTGTTAGCCCAAACCTGGATATTGTTCAGATCTTGTTGCTGTATCTGAGGAGTCACAAATGGTCCTGAATGTTATTCATTGACAAACATCCCCACTTCTGACCTTCTGATGGAAGAAAGGTCATTTGAGGAAGCAGCTGAAGATGGTTGGGCCTACGACACTACCCTGAGGAACTCCTGAAGAGATGTCCTGGAGCTCAGATGACTGACCTCCAACAACCACAACCATCCTCCTATGTGCCAGGTATGACACCAACCAGCAGAGAGTTTGACCTGATACTTATTGATTCCAGTTTTGCTAGGGCTCCTTGATGTCGCACTTGGTCAAATGTGGCTTTGATATTTGGCTCTTTTGTCCATGTTTAAACCAAGGCTGTAATGAGGTCAGGAGCTGAGTGGCCCTGGCAGAACCCAAATTGGGCGTCACTGAGCAGGTTATTGCTGAGCAGATGCTGCTTGATTGCTCTGTTGGATGACTCCTTCCATCACTTTACTGATGACTGACAGTGGACCGATGGTGCGGTAATTGGCCGAGTTGGATTTGTCCTGTACAGGATATATCTGGGCAATTTTCCATATTGTTGGGTAGATGCTGGTATTGTACTGGAACAGCTTGAGTAGGGGAGTGACAAGTTCTGGAGCACAAGTCTTCTGCACTGCAGCTGGAATGTTGACAGGGCCCATAGCCTTGGTGGGTTTCCAGTGCCTCTAACTGTTTCTTGATATTGTGTGGAGTGAATAGAATTGTCGGAAGACTGGTATCTGTAATGCTGGGGACGAATGGAGGAGGCCAAGATGGGTCAACCACTTGCACTCCTGGTTGAAGATTGCTGTGAATGCTTCAGCCTTACGTTTTGCATTGATGCGCTGGGCTCTTCCATTGTTGAGGATGGAGATATTTGTGGAACCTCCTCCTCCATGACTGGATGTGGCAGGACTGCAGAGCTTGCAGATTGGTTGGTTTTAGCATTACTGATCACTTGCTGTTTATGCTGTTTGGCAAGTAGTCCTGTTTGGTAGCTTCACCAGGTTGACACCCCATCTTCAGGTATGCCTGGTGCTGCTCCTGGCATGCCCTCCTGCACTCTGGATTGAACCAGGATTAATCCCCTGCCTTCATCAACAGCAGCAGAATTGTACTCGAGCGCAACCTGTAACCTCATGGCCCAGCATATTCCCCACTTAGCCATTACCATCAAGCCAGGGTTGAAAGATATGCTGGAAAAGCACAGCAGGTCAGACAGCATCCGAGGAGCAGAAGAATGGGCGTTTCAGACATAAGCCCTTTGTCAGGAACCTGAAGCCATGTGAGTTTGTGGGGGCTGGAGTCAATGTTGAGGACTCCTAGGGTACTCCATCTCAACTATATCCCACTGTGCTGCCACCTCTGCTGCCTCTGTCCTGCCGGTGGAACAGAACATTATCTAGGGGTGGTCTTGGTGGTGTCTAGGGCATGGTCTGTAAGGTGAGATGAGGAATTTTGTCCTTCAGAGGGTTGTGAGTCTTTGGAGCCTCTTGCCCCAGAGAGCTGTGGGGCAGAATCCTTGAGTCTGTTTGAGGATGAGATCGATTCTTGATCAATTGGGGAATCAGAGAAAGGCCAGGAAAGTGGATCTAGGGAATGTCAGATCAGCCATGATCTTCTTGGAGCAGGCTCGAGGGATGAAATGGCTTGTTCCTGTTTCTTCTGCTGCTCTTGTGAGTGAGGATCTGGAATGTGCTGTCTGAATGTGTGGCAGAGGCAAGTTCAATCGTGGCTTCCCGTCAAACTTCGCACGGCTGGCATTCGTTTCAAGAGGGCTGGAATACAAGAGCAGGTATGTACTTCTGAGGCTGTGGCCACATTAGGAATATGGTGAGCGGTTTTGAGCCCTGTATCTAAGGAAGGATGTACTGGCATTGGAGAGGGTCCAAGGAGCTTATGAGAATTATCCCAGGGGATGAAAGGCTTGTCATATCAGAAATGGCCGAGGCCTCTGGGTCTGTACTCCATGGAGTTTAGAAGGATGAGAGGAGACTTAATTGAAACTTGGGAGACCTGGTTAGAGTGGACTTTGAGAGGATGTTTCCACCAGTAGGAGAGACTAGGACTCAAGGGCACAGCCTCAGAATGAAGGGATGACCCTTTAGAACCGAGATGAGGAGGAATTCCTTCAGCCAGAGGGTAGTGAAACTGTGGAACACAGACGGCTGTGAGGCCAAATCAATGAGTGTATTTAAGACATAGATTCATGATTAGTAAGGGGAAAAGGTAGGAGGAATGAGGTTGAATCAGCTATGGTCAAATAGCGGAGCAGACTTGATGGTCCGAATGGCCTAATTCTGCTGCTATACTTTCTGGTCTTATAGGCTAGTGTGAATGCGGGTGTGTGGGGCGTTTCGAGGGCTGACATTACTTCCTTATGGTTTATGACCATTCCACTTGTTGAAATCTTTCTCGGTTTAGACACCCCTCGGCTATGCAGGCTTGCCCAGTGATGCCATCAATAATCACTGTCTGCGCAAATATATTGGGGCAAGGGGCGTGGGGGAAATCTATGAACCATTATGGAAAAACCAACAGAATGTGAGCTAATCCTGTGGCATTTTATTTGTTTTTGTAATGTGTTTTTCGATGGCGATATTCACGCTTTTGAGTCTGTGTATAAATGGGATAAAACATCCAGAAGCAATTTTAGAATGTGCTACTTTTGAACAGGTTGACTTGTTTGGAATTAAAAGTGAACTGTGAGCAGTAGGTTTAGAAAGGTGGTGTTTATACAAATAAACATAAATTGGAATAACCAGCTGTTTGTTTCAAGCTTAGCTGGAGGGTGAGGCACACTGGCTTTTACTTTTACCTTGGGCAGGCATGGGGAATAAAATCATTTGTCGTCTTTGCAAAGGTACCGATCACTAAACTGATCTCTGCACTGATGGCCTCTAGCAATGGGAATCTGGGGTGATTTAATGAGTAGCTCTCAAGTCTTGACACAGATCAAGTACACATTCGGGAGAGGAGGCTATGGCGTGTGGCACTGCATTGGGCTAGTAATCCAGAGACACGAGTAAGTCTGTGGGCACAGGTTCGAGTTCCACCATTACACTGCTGGCAGAAATCAGGGCCATTGGCTTTGTACTGCCCTAACTCTAAAGACTCTTGACTCTGTTCTTAAGACACTTGGGTGTCCTTCTCAAATGTTGAAAATGCTTGATGCCTAAGACATTTCCATTCTGGCCTCTCAGTTTCACAGGTTATTTTTGATTTGTTCATGGGATGTGGGCATTGCTGGCTGGGTGGCATTTATTGCCCATCTCTGGTTGCCCTTGAGAAGGTGGTAGTGAGCTGCCTTCTTGAACTGCTGCAATCTGTGCTGTAGGTTGACCCTTAATGCCTATGGGGGGGATGCAAATTTCAGTATTTCGACTGAGTGTCAGTCAAGGAATGATGATCCATTTCCAAGTCAGGATGGTGACTAACTTGGAGGAGAACTTGAAGATAGTGGTGTCCCCATATCAGTACTGCTTTTGTCGTTCCAGATGCAAATGGTCATGGGTTTGGAACGTGCTGTCTAAGGATCCTTGGTGAATTTCTTGTAATTAGTACATACTGCTGCTCATGGAGGGAATGGTTATAGATGTGCCACTGAGGGAAGCTACTTTGTCCTGGATGGTCATAGAGTCATGCATGCATACATCCTTTGGTCCAAATAGTCCATACCTGAAACAAAACAAAAATTGCTGGAAAATCTCAGCAGGTCTGGCAGCATCTATGGAGATAAATCAGAGTTAATGTTTTGAGTCCAGTGACCCTTCCTCAGAATTAGTTCATGCCTGTCAAACTTCTTGAGTGTTGTTGGAGCTGCACCCATCCAAGTAAGTGGAGAGTATTCCCTCACATTCCTCTTGTGTCTTGTCGATTGTGGATAGGCTTTGGGGAGTCAGCAGGTGAGTTACTGTCCACAACATTCCTGGCCTCTGACCTGCTTTTGTAGCTACTGTGTTTATGTGACGAGTCCAGTTGAGTTTGTGATCAATGGTATCCCCAAGGACAGTGATGGTGGGGGATTTGGTGATGGTGACACCATTGAATGTGAAGGTGTGGTGATTAGATTGTCTTTTATTGCCTGAGCATTTGTATGGCGTTAATGTTTTGCATGTTGAGATCCAACTTGTGAGTGTCTGTGGTGTATATTCCTGTGCTCATATAGCTGTGGGATTCTATATTTGGGATTCTTCTGTCCGAAACACATGTCCAACACAGCAAAGCTGAGCTCTGATGAGCATGCGTTTGATGCCAGGTAGGCATCACTTTGCAAAAACCTTGGCATACTTTGTGCTGCTTTTGTTACAGGTACTTCTCAGACAGTGAACACTGGATGTCCCTTTGTTGCTTTATGTGATGCCTGTAGTTAAAAATCACACCACACCAGGTTATAGTCCAACAGGTTCATTTGGAATCACCTGATGAAGACAACCACCTGATGAAGAAGCAGCTCTCTGAAAGCTAGTGCTTCCAAATAAACCTGTTGGACAATATCCTGGTGTTGTGTGATTTTTAACTTTGTCCACCCCAGTTCAACACCAACACCTCCAAATCATGACACCTGTAGGTATCACGCTCATAAGAAGTGCATGTATGAAATGAGCTGTCGGAGGAAGTAGGAAGGGTTTAGAAAGATATGGACCAAATGCTGGCAAATGGGACTAAATTAGGTTAGAATGTCTGGTTAGAATTGGACAGAAGGGTCTGTTTCTGTGCTGTACAGCAGACCCAGAGTGGGGGGGTCCCTGGTTACAGCAGACCCAGAGTGGGGAGCTCCCTGGTTACCGCAGACCCAGAGTGGGGGGCTCCCTGGTTACCGCAGACCCAGAGTGGGGGCTCGTGTTTTTCTCTCTATTCTTTTATGGGATGTTAGGTGTAATTGGTAGTTGTTGCCCATCCCCATTATGCTTGTATTGAATGATTTGCAGAGTTTGCCACATTGTTGTGGGTTTGAAGTCACATGTTGGCCAGACCAAGTAAGGATGGCAGACTTTCTTCTGCAAATGACTTTTTGTGAGCCAAGTGCATTTGTACAATTGTTGGGAGTTCTCATGGCCACCATTATTGAGATTAATTTATAATTCCAGATTTATGAATTGGATTCAAATCCACCATCCGCCTTATTTCAACTTGTATCCCTCGAGCATTAACTTGGGCCTCTGGTTTGCTAATCTAGGGACATTACCACAATACCACCGTCTTCCATTAAGGCTTCAAATTCTCGTCAAATGGTGAACTTGCTTTTGCCAGGTGATGGTTGAGTTTTGTACTGAGTGTAGTATTCTTGGAGAGAATACTGAAGAGGGTGTGTTGTTGATAATGACCGTGAGGTCTTGGAGTATATGACCAGGGGTGGGTTGATACAAAATCCCTGTCTTGTTAAGATTTGTTGCGAGGCCTAAGTGATATGAGGCTAGGGCAAAGCGATCAACAAGAAACTAAATGGCCTCTAGAGTATATGTTAAGAAGCCTAAAACAGAGTTCACCGACCAGCTGTTTATTATCCTTTGTGCAAGTTTTCAGTCTTCGCAAGTTGAAAAGGTTGCTGTTTGACCTGAATTGAATTCGTCACCTCTCAATTTTCTCTTCAGGAGACTTGACAGAGAAGTTCGGAATCATTAGGTGCTCTGTTTAGGGGAGATGGGGAAAGACTGGTCCTTGATCCTTCCACCAATGGGGGAAACAAAAGGCATTGTTTTAGGGTATTGGCAAAAGAAGCAATGGCTTCACAAGCAAAGTGTATTTTTATGCAGTCATCGGTTATAACCTAGAATGCACGACCCTTGGGTGTGGTGGAGTCAGATTCTGTTGTGATTTTGGAAAGGGAATTGATAAGCCCCTGATTGGAAAGAAAATGCAGGGCGTGGGAAAAGGGCTGGGAGAGTGAGACTAGCTACATTTCTTTCGCAGAGAACTGGAACTGTGCTCAGCAGAGCAAATGTCATCCCTCAGTGCTGCAAACTGTTCAATCGTTCAGAGGTTATAGAGCAATCTTAAATTGTCTCTGTATTGAGCCCAGGCGGCTGTGAAGTATCAAATGGAAAATTGAGGTATTGTTCCTTTTGTTTCATTGAAATGTTGAAGGAGGCTGAGGACAGGGGAATCGGAGTGAGGATGCAAAGACCATTGGAATGTTGAACATAAGGGGCAGGAGTAGGCCATTCAGGCCCTCCGGCCTACTCTGTCATTCTATAAATTCATGGCTGATCTGGGCGGCACGGTGGCACAGTGGTTAGCACTGTTGCCTCACAGCGCCAGAGACCCGGGTTCAATTCCAGCCTCAGGCGACTGACTGACTGTGTGGAGTTTGCACATTCTCCCCATGTCTGCGTGGGTTTCCTCCGGGTGCTCCGGTTTCCTCCCACAATCCAAAAAATGTGCAGGTTAGGCAAATTGGCCATGCTAAATTGCCCGTAGTGTTAGGTGTAGGGGTAATGGGTCTGGATGGGTTACGCTTCGGCGGGTCGGAGTGGACTTGTTGGGCCGAAGGGCCTGTTTCCACACTGTAAGTAATCTAATCTAATCTGTCTATGACTCCTCTTTTATGTCAACTCCTCAGAGCCCTCAGTTCCTCTATTCCAAAGATCTTTTGACCTCCTTGAATACTTTCAGTGATCTAGCCCCTCGAACTCTCTGGGCCAGAGAATTCCAGACATTCCATACTTTCCGACTGAAGATATTCTCAGTTACAGAATAACACTTACTTCAACTATGACCCTAGTTCAAGATTCCACACTAGTGGAAACATCTTCTCAACAACTACCCTGTCAAGCCCCTTAGAATCTGGTGTGTTTCAGTATGATCATGCCTCATTATTCTAAACTCAAAGGAATTAAGGCTTACCCTATTCAGCCGTCCTCAATAAGTCAATCCCTTTGTCCAGGAATCAGCCTTATGAAGCTCTTTTCAGCCGCTTCCAAACTGTACACACTACTCCAGGTGTGACCTCAACAACACCCTGTACA
The DNA here is from genome assembly GCF_037043375.1 of Chiloscyllium plagiosum. Taxonomy (NCBI): domain Eukaryota; kingdom Metazoa; phylum Chordata; class Chondrichthyes; order Orectolobiformes; family Hemiscylliidae; genus Chiloscyllium; species Chiloscyllium plagiosum. Next base: position 110,372,970 of record NW_028270145.1, on the reverse strand, counting down.
GGAAATATTTAGTTGTTTTGCTTCTGCTTTTTGTTACTTGTCAATGAGCTTTCTAGAGCAGCTGGTGACCAAATACTGAACAGCAGCAGGCTACGGTTATTGTCACATCTGTGGTAGCAGTACACGTGATAGTGAATTGACATGCAGGAGGATTTAGGCACAGTTATTGAGTGTGCAGGAGCATGGCAGATGGAATGTAATGAGGAAAAATGTGAGGTTATCCACCTTGAGCAGAGCATTCTAATGGTCCTTCGCCTCGCCATGTCTGCATAGGTAGGAAAAGCAGATGTACAGAATATTTCTTAAACAGAGGTTCGAAAGTGTACAAGAAAGATCTAGGTATCCCCATCAAATAAGTCACTGAAGACTAACATGAAAGTGGAGCAAACAATTAAGAATGTTAATGTTAACTTTTATTGCAAGAAAACTTTCATAATACTGTTAGGCCTTGCTTCAGTTGTACAGAGGAGAAAGTGAGGACTGCAGATCAGAGTCAAGAGTGTAGTCCTTGGATGCTGCCTGACCTGCTGTACTTTCCCAGCACTACACTCTTGACTTCAGTTGTACAGAGCATTGGTTAGAGTGCACTTGGAGTATTGTCTATGTCATACTGTGGAGCACTTCTGTCTCCTTATTTCAGGAGAGATGTTATTGCCATAGAGGGAGTGCACTGAGGGTTCACCAGACTTGTTCCCTGGATGGAAGGACTGCCCTGTGAAGAGAAACTGGGGAAAACTGGGCCCATATTCTCTAGAGTTTTTTTGAAAGGACAGAAGCAGATAAGAAGTATTCCCCATTTGAGAGTTTTATAATCAGAGGGCACAATTTTAAACTTAAGCAAACAAGATGTTTTTTTTAACTGAGAACTTGTGAAGTCTGTCATTGAGTAAAGATAGAGGTTTTTAAAATACCAATGACTTAAAGAGATTTGGAGATTTTGTGGGTGAAAGACTTAGAATTGGGTGACCGACCACAAGCCTGAATGGCGGAACAAGTTCAATAAGCTGAATGGCTCCTACGTTCCTGTGGAAGCACTCCTTGTAGTGATATTCTACAGTGGTCATGTTTGTAGATGACCAACACTCACTCAGAATTTGAGTTGAAAACTCCCAATCTTGGATTGTAAAAACCATACAGTAGCTCAGTGGTACAAAATTCAGACTTGCTGAAAAATGAGACATAGAATTAAACCTTTTGTCTTGCATTGATCAGTCTAAATACAAGAATGTCAAATTCATAGTGAACAGCAATATATGCTGCGTGTGAAAAGGTTGGTTGGAAAATGATCCTGATTGAAAGACAGCAGATCTGGTGCTAGTTGGCTGCTTGAAAGTCTTTGGTTTGCTGCTGGCATACGCCTGGCTGTGATAATGGAAATGGTGACTTCCCTGTGCTCTGGAGTACAATCTAATGCTAAATCTATGACCATCTACACTTCTATAGCACCTCTTAATGACTGAACCCTCCCAGATTCCTTCACAAGGACACAGTCAGACAAAAAAATTACCAAGCACCACCCCACTCCTCTCTACCACACGCTATAATGCCCAAGATGCTTGTTCAAAGAGATCAGTTTAAAGATTGTCTTGGAAATGGAGGACAGAGATTGAGAGGTGATGAGGCTGCAAGAAAGAGTTGCAGGTTCCACGGCTTGAGTCTGAGGAAACTCAAGGTATGGCCATCAGTCATGGAAAGATGAGGAATACCGAAGAGGGTCAACTTGTTGACTTAGAATAGAATCAAATTAAATCCCTACAGTGTGGAAACAGGCCATTTGGCCCAACAAGTCCACACTGCCCCTATGAAGAGTAACCCATGCAGGCCCCTTCCCCTACCCTATTACTCTACATTTACCATGACTACACATTTACCATCTAACCTACACATCTCTGAACACTATGGGCAATTTAGCCTGGCCAATTCACCTAACCTGCACATCTGTGGACTGTGGGAGGAAACTAAAGCACCCAGAGGAAACTCACGCAGACACTGGGAGAGTGTGCAAACTCCACACAGACAGTCGCCCGAAGCGGGAATTGAACTTGGGTCCCTGGCAATGTGAGGCAGCAGTGCTAGACACCATGCCGCCCCAGTTGTAAAGGAACAATTGCTTTTCAAGACCCAAATAACCCAAAGTACAAGAGCAAGTAGGTGTTTTATTCGTGAAGGAATGGATGGCTACATTAAATGAGCCCCAAAGGAACTTTGCAGTCACTGTTTTCCTCAGTGCTGTACCAGGTGCAATTAAACCCAACTCTCAACCTCATCAACCATTTTCAAAATTAAATGATAGATGTCTAAGTAGCCAAGTCCAGCTCCTAAGCTTACTTGAGGCAAGTGGCTTCCCACAAACTCAAAACATTTTAAAGCCACCAAAGCACTTCTGAGGTGTTGCTGTTGTCATGTAGGAAACGCAACAGCCAGTTTGCGCACAGGAGAATCCCACAATGTGATAGCGATCGGATCAAAATTTTTTTAAAAAGAGCCATGGATTGAGGGATAAATATTGATTTATGCATCTGGCAAACTCCTAGATAAAAGCAACATAAAATCCTTCGTATTCATCTGAGAGGGCTGACAGTGCTCTGGTGTAAAATCTCATACAAGTCTCTGTCAGTGCAGCACTCCCTCAGCACGGCATTGGCCTGGACTTTGAGTCCGAGTCTCTGGAATCGGACTTGAACCCACAAACCTCTGACTCAGAGGCGAGAGAGTTACCCACCAAGCCACGGCCAACACTGTTGGTCAACATTGAGGGAGATCGGTGGCAAGATATTAACTTGCGGCGACGCCCATGAGGAGGAGGCGTGTTGTATCATTGGCTGCGTTTCATCCAGACTCGTGTGGTCATTGAGGCCCGGGAGACTGACCACATCCAACAGAAAGATTGCAGCCGATGCTGGTTTTTGAGGAACCTGGGACTGAAGTGACCAAATACTAAAAAATGTGAAACTTCATGTTATTTGATTTTTGAGAGTCTTTTATAAACCTCAGTTTATTTGCTGCCAAAAACCTCATAATTATTCATTCTCATCGGCCAGCTGCACCTTGCTTCACATTTATGTATTTTGTTTTATAAGCATGCTAGTGAGTGATTTCATGTTACGGTGTCTGAACACTGTTCCACTTCTCCTCAAAAGCAAAATACTGAAGATACTGAAAATCTGAAATAAGAGCCAGAAAAAGGCTGGAGAAACTCAGCAGGTCAGGCTGCATCTTGTTGGGGGAGAGAGAGTGAAACTGAGTTAACATTTTAGACCAATAACTGTCATCAAAAGTGAAGAAAAGTTATCTGACTGAAATATGAGGCAGAGGGCAGCATGGTGGCTCAGTGGTTAGCACTGCTGCCTCACAGCACCAGGGACTTGGGTTTGATTCCAGCCTCGGGCGACTGTCTGTGTGGAGTTTGCACATTCTCCCCGTGTCTGCGTGGGTTTCCTCCGGGTGCTCCAGTTTCCTCCCACAGTCCAAAGAGGTAAAGGTTAGGGTGGATTGGCCACGCTAAATTGCCCAAAGTGTTCGGGGATGTGTGGCTTACGTGCATTAGTCAGGGATAAATGTAGAGTAATAGGGTAGGGGAATGGGGTCTGGGTGGGTTACTCTTTGGAGGGTCGGTGTGCACTTGTTGGGCCAAATGACCTGTTTCCACACTGTAGGGATTCTGTGATTAGCTCTGTTTCTCTCCACAGCCTCTGCCTAGCCGGCTGATTTTCTCCAGTTTGTTTTTGCTCCTATTCTGCTTCTAGAAAATTCTGATTCTCTCTCATGACCTAACATCACTACTTTACGCTGCTCATTAAAAATTGACTCTCTTTGATTTTGTCTGCTTTTGTTATCTTAGCTTCTTTTGGAAAATGTTGTCTTGTAGAAAATCGTCCAATCCCTACAGTGAAGAAAGAGGCCATTCTGTCCATCGAGTCCACAACAATCCTCTGAAGAAAAACCTCCCAAGAACCAGCTCCCACCTTGTTCCCATAACCCCACATTTGCAATGGCTAACCCACCCAGCCTACATATCCCAGGACACTGTGGGCAATTTTGCATGGCCAATCCACCTAACCTGCGCATCTTTGAACTGTGGGAGAAAATCTGAGCACCCAGTGGAAACTCAAGCAGACACTGGCATAATATGCAAAGTCAACAGATGGTGGAATCCTATCCAAGGCGCTTACACTGAGAGGCAGCAGTGCTAAGCACTGAGCCACTATGCTGTGCCAGAAAATACCTGGATACCAGGATATGATTTTCACTAAATCGTGAGTAGACTATTTGCCCATTTGGAGCATCGCAGTACTTGGACAGCCTGACAGGGGAAGTATTTTTAGGAGAAAGCGAGGACTGCAGATGCTGAAGAAGTCAGACTTCTAAAAATGTGGCGCTGGAAAAGCAAAGCTGGTCAGGATCATCCGAGGAGCAGGAGTGTTGACATTTTGGGCATAAGCCCTTCATCAGGGAGTATCTTTCTCCAGGATAACCATATCCCAGCAAAACGAAAGCCACCCTATCCATATCTCCAACATACTGAGGCCAAGAATAGCAGCTGTACTTATGATCACATTTTAAATCGGCCAAATCGGTACACACCAAAGATGGCATTTCCAACCTTTCTTTACCCGCTTAGCTAATTTCTACATTAAACATATTCTGTGCAGCATGACTGATAATGTCAAAAGCAGATGAAATAGTATCACCAGAAATCCAGTTGTAAGTTACATTTGATGCATCATGACTGTCTCTGTCTCTGGAGGAGTGAATGCTTGTGGATGTGGTGCCAATCAAGTGGCACTTTTGGCCTGGATGGTGACAAGCCTCTTGAATGTTGTTGGAGCTGTACTCATCCAGGGAAGTGGGGAGTATTCCATCACACTCCTGATGTGTCTTATAGATGGTGGACAGGCTTTGGAGGTCAGGAGGTGAGTTACTCCTGATAGTATTTCTAGCTTCTGCTGTGCTATTGTTAGTCACTGTATTTAAGTGGTGTGTCCAGTTGAGTGTCTGGTTAATGATAACCCCCAGGATCTTGTTGGTATGGTATTCAGTGACGGTAACGACATTGAATGCTAAGGGGCAGCGATTAGAATGTCTCTTCTTGGAGATGGTCATAGCCTGAGATTTGTGTGGTGTGAATGTTACTTACCACTTGACTAGATCTTGAATATGGACTGTTTCAGCATCTGAAGAATCTTTAATATTGCTGAATATTGTGCAATCATCAGCAAACACCCCCACTTCCGACCTTATAATGGCGGGAAGGTCATTGAAGCAGCTGAAGATAGTTCAACCTAGGACACCACCCTCCATAGATGTGCTGGAGCTGTGCTGACTGACCTCCAATAACTACAGCCATATTCCTATGTGTCAGGTATGACTCCAATCAGCAGAGAGTTTATCCTCGATACCCATTAATTCCAGTTTTGCTATGGCTCCTTGATGCCACACTTGGTTAAATGGGGCCTTTGTGTCAAGAACTGTCCCTCTCCCCTCCCCTCTGGAATTCAGCTTTTTTGTCCATTGTTTGAACCAAGGCTGTAATGAGGTCAGGAGCTGAGTGGCCATGGGGGAACCCAAACTGGGCATCACTGAGCAGGTTATTGCTGAGCAGGTACTGCTTGATAGCACTGTTGATGACATCTTCCATCACGCTACTGATGGCCGAGAGTAGACTGATGGGGCAGTAATTGGCCAGGTTGGATTTGTCCTGCTTTTTGTGTTTGGGACATATCTGGGCAACTTTTCACATTGTCAGGTAGATGTCAGTGTTGTAACTGTACTGAACCATCTTGATATCATGTGGAGTGAATGGAAATGGCTGAAGATTGGTATCTGTGTTGCTGGGGACCACTGGAGGAGGCCGAGATGAATCATCCAGTTGGCATTTCTGGCTGAAAATACTTGCGTTACCTTTCGCACTGATGTGCTGGGCTCTTCCATCAAAGAGTGTGGGGACATTTGTTGAATCTTTTCCTTGAGTGACTTGTTTAAGCATCCACCATCATTTACAACTGGATATAACCATACTGCAGAGATTAAATCTAATACACTAGTGGGATTGCTTAGCTCCAGCTATTACTTGCTGCTTATGGTGTTTGACATGCAAGCAGTCCTTCTTTGGTAGCTTCATCAGGTATACCTGGTGCTACTCCTGGTATGCCCTCCTGCACTCTCCATTGAACCAGGGTTGATCCCCTGGCTTGATGGTAATGGTTCAGTGGGAGTAATGCCAGGCCATGAGATTGCAGATTGTGGTGGAAAGCAAGTCTGCTACTGTTGATGGCTCACAGCACCTCATGGAGGCCTACTCTTTCGATGCTAGATCTGATCAAAATCTGTCCCATTTAGCACAGTGATAGTGCCACACAACAAGATGGAAGATATTCTCAATGTGAAGATGGGACTTTGTTTCCACAAGGACTATCATGAAAATCGAGCTGGCAGATTGGTGATGTAGAAGTCAGGTATGTTTTTCTCTCTAGTTGGCTCCCTCAATATCTGCTGCAGACACAGTCTGACAGCTATGTCCTTTAGGACCCAACCAGCTCAGCCAGTCTTGTACATTTTTTAAGTCCCCACCACTCTATATTTCCTCAAGTGTTGTTCAACATGCAGGAGCGCTGATTCATCAACTGAGACAGGGTGGTACATGGCAATCAGCAGGAGGTTTTCTTAACCATGTTTAACCTGAAGCCATGAGAATTTCATCAGGTTTGGAGTCCATATTAAGAACTCCCAGGGAAACTCCCTCTCAACTGTATACTATTGGGCTGCCATCTTTGCTGGGTCTATGCTGCTGCTCAGACAGGACATATCCCAGGATGGTGATGTCTGGGACATATTTTCTGTCAGGTATGATTCCCTCAGTATGACTGTGTCAGCCTGTTGCTTGACTAATCTGTGAGATAGCTCTCCAAACTTTGGCATGAGTTCCCATATGTTAGTAAGGAGGACTTTGCAGGGTCGACAAGATTATCTTTTCTGGTTCCTCGGTCACTGCTAAGCTGAGACTGCGTAACAATTGATATAACTGAGTGGCTTGCTAGGCCATTTCAGAGAGCCACATTGCTGTGGGTCTGGAGTCACATGTCGGTCAGACCAGGTGACGGTGATGAGATTTCCTTCCCTAAAGTATATTGGTGAGCCGTGTGGGTTTTTCTGACAATTGACAATTGTTTCATGGTTATCAATAGATTCTAAATTCCAGGTTTTTTTTTGTTGAATTTGAATTCCACCAGCTGCTGTGGGAAGAATTGAACCCCGGCCCCCCAGTTTCTGGGTTAATAGTCCAGCAATATTATCACTGGGTCATCCCCTCCATAATGATAGATTCTAGTCATTTGCAATAAACAATCAATCTGCAAGATGAACAAATGTGAACCATTGGAATTTGACTCTACTAGTTGAACTCTAACCCCCTTACAAACTCCCCTGCTCCATCCAGAAGCAAACCGGCGTGTTGTGGGTGGAGGGGAAGGCAGAGAAAGCAGAAAGAGAATGGTTCCTGTGCATGGGGTTTGTTGAGATGGTCCTCATTCGAATTAGAATACCTTTTATTGACACGTGTACTCAAGTACAGGAGTACATGGAAAGGTTTTACAAATTTGTCTCTCGTGGTGCCATCTTTGGTACAAAATGCCTAGCTATAAAACTAACATACAAAAAGAGGAATTAAAAAAAAGTAGTTGCATTACTTTGATTATACAATGATTCATCGTATAAATTAGAAATGTGACCGTTAAAAGGATAGACATTACTATCACGTGGTCTGATCGCCCATGTCAAACCCCAGTCCAACAACTGTCCCTGCTCTGTACCTACACTCCAGTCTGCTCCGCACTGGCTCATAGCTGCTCCAAGGTGCGTTTTCTTTCAGACTCGATTCCCCGTGCAGGCCTACACTCAGAATCTCGATTCCCACGCACTGGCCCCTGCTCTTGGACTCAGTTCCCCCGTGCTGGCTCCCGCTCTGGGATTTGCTTCCCTGCGCTGGCTCCTGCTCTGGGACTCCATTCCCCCTGTTCGGGACTCGATTGCCCCGGTCCGGGTCGATTTCCCCACTCCGGGCCTCGATTTCCCCGCTCCAGGAGTCAATCCCCCCAGCTCCGGGACTCGATCCCCCCCCCTGCTCCAGGATTCGATCCCCCCTGCTCTGGGACTCTATTTCCCCCCCCCGCTCCGGGGTTTGTTTTTTTTTTTTCCCCCCCCCGCTCTGGGGTTCGATTTTCCCCCGCCCGTGCCGGGACTCGTTTCCCTCTGCTCTGGCCCCTGCTCTGGGGCTCGATTTCCCCCGCACCAGCCTCCGCTCCGGGACTCGATTTCCCCACTCTGTGAATTTTATGCCTCACTAGAGAGGAGGAAAACCACAACAAACTGCCATTCCTAGATGTCACAGTAGAGCAACTTCAAATAAGTGTCCATAGGATTACCACACATATGGACCAAATACTAAACTACAGAAGCAATCATCCCAACACCCTCAAACGAAACTACATCAGAACATCATTTCAACAAGCCAACACACACTGCAGCGCAGAGGAACTGCGCAGAGCAGAGGAAAATCACCTATACAGTGTATTCAAAATGAATGAGTACCAGATGAATACAGTCCGCCAATTTCTCAGCAATAAACCCAAACAAGCAGACAAAACGCATCCAGAAACTCTAGCCACTCTCCTCTACACCAAAGACATCTCGGAAATTATTGCCAGACTGCTCAGACCCTTTGACATCACGGTAGCCCACAAACCCACCAACACACTAAAACAGCAGCTAATGAACTTGAAAGATCCTGTACAGACAACAAGCAAAACTAATGTAATTTACAAAATACTGAGCAAAAACTGTAACAAACATTACATTGGACAAACAGGCTGAAAACTAGCCACCAGGATACATGAACATCAACTAACCACAAAATGACATGACCCTCTCTCTCTAGTATCCTTACATACAGATAAGGAAGGACACCACTTCGACTGGGACAACACATTCATCCTAGGACAAGCCAAACAGAGACATGCATGAGAATTCCTAGAAGCATGGCATTCCAACCAGAACTCGATCAGCAAACACATTTACTTTGACCCCATTTACCACCCCCTGAGAAAAAGAACAGGAAATTACATCACCATAGGAAATGACATCACCACAAGAAAGACGTCACCAACCCAAGTAAACACAAATATATAACTAGAAAGCAGGAAACACCAGCAGTTCTTCGTCCAGAAGCTCACTGAAGGTGCTACCTACAAGGGCGACGAAACGTCTGAAAATGAACCTTCCAGCTCAGTGAGCAAGCCTACATCCAGAACCTCAACTGAGCTACAAATCTTCTCAAAGCTTGCTAATGTATAACTTTCATAACAATTGGCACTGCAGGGTGCTGAAATGCATTAATACACCTTACAATGACATTTTAATTTAAATGTTTTCTAAGCTTCCTTGGAAATTCTGAGTTATCTTGTAGTATCCCATCTGAGACTATCTTATTTTCATTGTAGTGTCATACAGCATGAAAACAGACCCTTTGGCCCAACACGTCTGCACTGACCAGATTTCCTAAGTGGAACTTGTCCTATTTGCCTGCGCTTATCCTTTGAAACCTTTCCTATCCATGAAGCTGTCCATTATCTTTTAATTATATCCAACTGTACCATTTCCTCTAGCAGCATGTTCCATAATTGCATCACCCTCTGTATGAAAACGATGCCCCGAGGGACCTTTTAAATCTTTTCCCCTCTCATCTTAAACATAAGCCCTCAAGTTTTGGACTCCCCTACCCTGGAAAAAAGACCTTGGCTATTCACCTTATCTATGTCCCTCATGATTTTATAAACCTGTACACAGAAACCTCTCAGCCTCCAAAGCTCCAGGGGATAAAGCTCCAGCCTCTCCTTATAACTCACACTTTCCTGTCTGTAAAACATCTGTTTTGTTTTGTTCAAATTCTGTTTATCAGGAGAGTACTTGGATGTCTGATTATCGAAGATCCAGTCCAAGTGGCACAGTGGCTCATTGCTTAACACTGCTGCCTCACAGCACCAGGGACCTGGGTTCGATTCTCGTCTCATGTGACTGTCTGTGTGGAATTTGCACATTCTCCCCGTTGGTGCTCCGATTTTCTCCCAAGGTCCAAAGATATGCAGATTGGGTTGATTTGCCATGCTAAATTGCCCCTGGTGTCCAGGAAAATGCAGGGTTACAGGGAAAGGATAGTTTGGATGGGACGGGGTGCGATGCTCTTTGGAGGGGCAGTGTGGACTCGATGGGCCGAATGGCCTGCCTCCACCCTGTAAGGATTCTATGTATCATCAGCACTGGAGTGAGGGTTAATTGTTTCAAGTGGAAATGTAAGCTCAGTGGTAAACAACAAACAATCTCTGTTAAACCATTCTTGTCTGGTGTGTTCTTCACAAATTGACTTAGGGATCCCCAAACAGCAATGTGATGACCACATAACCTTCCTGCAGTGTTGATTGCAGGTAGTTAATACACCAGAAATAACTCCATTGCTGCTGTTCCAAACAATGGCTGTGCCATCTTTTCCGTTCACTTAAAAGCAATTAAATAGCTCACCTAAAAGGTTGTACTACTGTTAATTTTTATGCTCATGTTCTGGAGTTTCTGAACCTCTGACTCAGAGGTGAAAGTGTAACCAACTGAGTGACGTCTGACACAGAAAACACAGAGGAAACATTGACGTGTCCCAACTATTGTGCTCTATAATGAAGAAATGCCTTTTAAACTCACTACCTTAAAACAGATCACCCATCAAAGAACAGAGAGACTTTGTATGCCAAGGGTTGCTTGAACAAAAATATATTGGCTGTTTCTTTATCGTCACTAGTTCAAAGCTCTGGAACTCCTTACATCACTGTTCTTTGGGATATCTCGGCCATATGAGACTGCAGTGCTTCAAGATGGTGTCTCTCAACCACCTTTCTGAGAGGTGACTTCAATAGTAATAAGTGTTATCTTGCCACTGGTACTTATATCCCAAGAGGAAAGCTGAGGGAAATGGGACTAACTAGGAACAGTTCTACGAGAACCAGGATTGGTCTAATGGGATGAATGGCCTACATTGTGCTTCAGTTCTGTTAATGTTAATGAGGAATGTAACAAGTTTTCAAAAAATTTGAACAATTCTGCACTGGGTATCATTGAACCATGTTTGGCTCTTAGATGGTCAGATAACGTTGATAGACTTGTAATGTTACCCCTTTCATCCCTCTGTGCCACGTCTAGGTATCTCATCATATGATCTGCCCATTGCTGAATATGATGCAGGCTTTGCACAGACAGACTCTGGACCTGATGATGCTTTTGGAAAGGAAAGATGCAGAGATTCTCGACTATAAGGAAAACGGTGCTACGTTGAGTAGAGGTGAGGATCTTCTGATTATCAGTCGCAAAATCTGATTTCTCACACTGAATAAACATGGATAAAATTGAAGAGGTAGGGAAGAAGCCTGTAGACTATTCCAAAGTGCCTTATTTAACTACCTTTTAAAGCATAGCTGTTGTAATGTGGGGAATGTGGTAAGTGGCAGCCAGTTTACACCAGCAAGCCCCCACAACTAACAATGTAATAATGACCAGATAATTTTTTTTTTAGGCTCCTTTTGCTAATGAATAAATATTGGCTCAGGATATTGGAGAGAATGGTCTCAGTGTACTTCAAAATATGGTTATTGCATCTTTTGTAAGCACACAAGAGATCAGACATTGGCTTGGTTTAAATTCCCATCACAAGTATTACTTGATGCAAAAGCAATTCTGTTGTGAGGTGTCAGTCAAAAGAGTGTACTCCAGTCCTGGCACAGGACTTGAAGCAGCTACCTTGTGAGTGAGAGTGGAGAGTGCCTCTGCGATGCCACAGCCAGTACAGGCACATGCATGAAAAGGAAAGATGTCGCCAACTCATTTACGAAGACCAAACTCTTCCATTATCCTCTTGCTCCAGTGTCAAATAAAACACTTCTGTGATTGCCTCCCAAGTGCGTGATGTTAATGAACTTGGTCAGAGCTGGCACAGTTACCTGAGGGTAGCTTAGGGTGGGGGGGGTGGTGCTGGTTGCTGGCAGTTTGCTATCATATAGTCCACTCTGGTGGTATGTGCGGATGTCAACTGAGAATTAATTTGGTTTGAATTACGAGGCCCAGCTCTTCACCTCCATAATTGATTGGCACCCCATCCACCACCTTCAACACTCACTCCCTCCACTACTGACACACAGTGACAACAGTGTATACTATCTACAAGATACACTGCAGTAACTCGCCCAGGTTCCTCTAAATCCCCAATTTCGACCATCTAGAAGGACAAGGGCAGTAAGTGCATGGGAGCTCTAGCCCTTCAAGTTCCTCTTCAATTTGAACCATGTTGCTTTTCCTTTACTGCCCCAGTTCAAAATTCTGGAACTCCCTTCCTAGCTGCACTGTGGGTGTTTCTACTCCCCAGGGACTGCAGCTGTTTAAGGAAGCAGCTCCCCACTGTCTTCTCCAAGGCAGTTAGAGATGGGCACTAAATGCTGACCTCGTCAGTATCATAGATTCCCTACAGTGTGGAAACAGGCCCTTCAGCCCAACAAGTCCACACCGACCCTCTGAAGTGTAACCCACCCAGACCCATTCCCCCTACCCTACATTTGCTGCTGACTAATCGTTGAATCCTTGAATACTATAGACAATTTAGTATGGCCAGTTCACCTAACCTGCATATCTTTGGACTGTGGGAGGAAACCGGAGCACCCGGAGGAAACCCATGCAGACACTGGGAGAATGTGCAAACTCCACATAGACAGTCGCCCGAGGCTGGAATCGAACCCGAGTCCCTGGCACTGTGAGGCAGCAGTGCTAACCACTGAGCCACCATGCCGTCCCAAGTAATGCCCACATCCTCTGAGTGAAAAAAAAATAAATGGCACAATCAACTCAATTGTAAGCAATCTGTTATCTGAGTTAGAAGCCTGTGCATTTAAGTCTCATGCCAAATTTGTAAGGACATTATCCAAGCTGGCTATTCCAGCCCCAGGCCTGAGGGGGTGCTGCACTATCAAAGGTGCCATCTTTCAGATCCCACATTAAACTAAGGCCTGACCTGCCTCATGGATGGTGCCGATGATCACATGGACATTATTTTGAAGAAGAACAGCAGATTTATCTCCAGTGACAAACACCGAGAATGCTAGAGAAACTCTGATTCTTGACCACTGATGATCTGGCCGTTATTATCTTGCTGTTTATGGGAGCTGTCTATGTGCAGATGGGCAGCATGTTTCTCACATTACACTAATGAGGACATCGAGAAGTACTTCATTGTGCACTTTGGGACAACTTGTGGCTATGATAAGTGCTACAAAAATACCAGGTTTACTACTTTGCAGATATTTGCAGTAAAAATCGAAGAACAATGTGTCAAGCAGAATACTGATATCACTACTTGCGGGAGTTAAAATATTTTTCTTTTCGGGTTTGCAAGATATTTGAAGGGAGGTGGGGAGTTTTGTAGATTTAGGTTCTATTTAATTGCAATAGGTGGCCTCAAACTCTGAAGTGGGTGCAGAACAATTGGGCTGGGGCTAAAGTACATACAACAGCTGTCATGTTGTCTCTTACTGAGTCCCCTGTGGAATGGTTACTTCCCTGTGAAGTGGAGAGGAATTGCTGCTGTGATGCTGGTGTTATTGTCATTGCAAATGAAGCAGCTCCTTATCTACTTGTTCCTTCAGTAGAATTGAACCATGACTTGAGCTGGTTCATCATGTAAAATCATCCCAGTTTATGGGCTAGATCTTGCTAATGTCTGGTATAAAGTCATAGGGATCGAAAGCACAGAAAAAAGGGTGTTCAGCCCATTGTGTCAAAAACAACCATCTAACTATTCTAATCCCATTTGTATCCCACCCAGACTGACCCCCCACTATCCTATCCTTGCATTTTCCATGGCTAATTCATCTAGCCGGCACATACCTTGACACTATGGGACAATTTAGCATGGCCAATCCACTCAAACCTGCACGTCTTTGGACTGTGGGAGAACACTAGAGCACCCGGAGGAAACTTGTGCAGACATGGGGAGAATGTGCAAACACGATGCAGTCAGTCAGCCGAGGGTGGAATCAAACCCGGGTCCCCGATGTAGTGAGACAGCAGTTCTAACCACTGAGCCACCATGCCGCCGTATTATTGTAACGTGTAACCGCCGTTGATTGTTGTCAAAGCTTATCTGGTTCACTAATGTCTGACAGGGAAGGAAATCTGACATCCTTATCTGGTCTGGCCTACACTGGGCCCACAGCAATGTAGTTGACTCTTAACATCCCTCTGGGCAGTTAGGAATGGAAAGGAACTCTGGCCCAGTGAGCGATGCCCATGCTCCATGAACAAATAATTTTTAAAAAATCTACGGATCCAGCCAATCCTTTAGGACTCAGAGGAGGAGAAATGTCTTCACTCAAATTTTCGGTATTCTCTACCCTCAGAGGGTTATAATATCAGACCGTTGAATGTTTTTGAGGCTGAGCTAGACAATTTTGATTCTTAGAGGATCAAGGGATTTGAAAGTGTGCAGCAAGTTGACCTCGAATCAGACGGCCGTATGGCATACTGCTCCTATTTGTTTTGTTTTAACATAATCTAATTTCTGTTGTAAAGAATTGGTAAGGACTTCTGATACCCTGGTGAAAGAGGTGACCAATAGTCTTATCTCCTTAACGAAACTATACTTAAGGACTGAAAAACAAATAGAGGGATGGCAAAGAAACAAGTAAAGTGAATTAGAGCCAACATTCACACAGTTAGGTACAGAATGAAAAATAAAGAGAGCTAAAGATTGGATTAAGAGAGAAAGAAGTCAGGAACATTTTGTTTTAAATCTCTAGGAATAACAGAGGCTGCTCCATTCTCTGCAAAACAATCACTGTCCATCCCACCAGAATCTCCCCCTTTTCCCAAGGGGCCCAAGATTGGTACTAGGTAATCATAGGCGAAAGTGAGCATTGCAAATGCTAGAGTCGAGGTTAGAGTCGAGAGTGTGGTGTTGGAAAAGCACAGCAGGTCAGGCAGCATCCGAGGAGCAGGAAAATCGACGTTTCGGGCAAAAGCCCTTCTTCAGCTGCTGCCTGACCTGCTGTGCTTTTCCAACGCGACACCCTCGACACTAGGTAATCATGCTGATCTGAAGAGCTGGTGCAGGCACAATGGGCTGAATAGCCTCCAGGCACACCATAACAGTTCTGTGATTCTCTGCATTATGTACGCATAGGAATGAGATTGAACAATTTAAATTGTTTTCTTCCTGGGTCAACTGAATTGATTAGCATTGCATTCTTATTATTAGAAGAGCCCTCATGCTGTTAATGAAGAGTCTAGCTTTTTGTGCCCCACTCTTGTCCATGCTTAATGTGCTTCATTCGAAATTGACCTTCAGCTGTCTGTGCTGAAGCTCTAAAATTTCTCCTTAAATCTCTGCATCCTTTCAGACATTTCCTGAAACTGACCTCGCTGACCAAACTTTTCGCTCACCTGCCCTAATATCTCCTGTGGCTGGGCATCAAATATTGTTTGATGATCGGTCTACGATGGCAAAGGCGCTCTGTAAATGCAAGGTTTTGTTGTTGAGTGGGCATTCTCCACCCTCATAACCCACATGTAACAGCGTCTCTGTGGTTGCAGACTGGGTCAAGTATTCCTGGCACTTGATGACTCAGTCTTCACATATGAGTAATTTAGCCAAGTCTTCAAGCAATGTTTTCTTAATTGAATTTTTCTGAAGACATAACAAAAAACTGACTGAACCCAGCAAGTGCCACAGCCTGGAGATCATGCCATTTATTCACCATGAAGGAACTGCTTCAAATGGAGAGTTGTTATACCTTGTCTGAGAGATTTTATGGAGGTAATCAAAATTACAATGGTTTCTGATGAGAGTAAATAAGGAAAAACTGCTTCCACTGGTGGTTGACTCAGTAACCATAGGATACACAGATTTAAGATAATTGGCAAGATAAAACATAGGTGAAACTAATTTTTTTTTTATATACGGTAAGCAGTTATATTCTGGAATGGTCTGCCTGGAATATGATGGAAGCAGATTCAATAATAACTTTAAAAGGGAAATTGGATTAATGTGTGAATAAGCTAAACTTGCAAAGCACTGAGAAGGACAGGGTGGTATGGGACTAATTTGAAAGATAGCTCTTTTAAAGACACAATGGCCCAGGCACGATGGGCTGAATGGTCTCCTTCTGTGTGGTGTGGTTTTTGAATTAATGAGATGAGAGGCTGTGTGATGGATGTGAGGGAGTTTGATCAAGTCGAATCCTGTTTCACCATTAGTCGGTTCTTGAGTGAGTGCAGCCTCCTCTCGTAGCCATCATTTGATAACCTTGCTCTGAATCCATGAGTTTATCCTCTTGACAACGGAAGGTGGTGCAGTGGGCACTGTTGTTCAAAAAATTTACACATTCTCATTTTGGCTTTGAAATTCCTACATGGCCCTCCCTTCCACTTAATTCCTGCTCCAGCTCCATAGACCTCCAAGATCTCTACATTCCTTTAATTCTGGCTTCTTTCTCATCCCCCAGTTTATGCCATTGGTGGCTCCATCTATAGCTACTTGAACCCTGAGGATATTAAGTCTAAATCTTTCCACTTCTCTCTCTCTCTCTACTCCTTCAAACCTCTTTGGTCAAGCTTTGAGCGCACGTCCCACCATCTTCTCCTGTGGTAAGGTCTTGGGTTTTGTTTGATGAAAGCTCCTTTGTAGTCTTGGTACATTGTACCATTTTAAAGTGATCTGTAAGTACAAGTTAAGACTTGAAGATAAGGCATCTGTTGTGAAACTGTTGAGGGCTGTCATATTGTATAAGCTATAATTGGCTCAATGCTGACCCTGGCTGATGCAAATTGTAAAGTCCTTCAGTTGTACAAATCTGAATGCGACTATATTACATAGTCATACATAGGAGACCCAGCACAGATATATGCCACGTGACTCCACCAGTCCATGTTGCTGTTTACGTTCCATTTGAGCCTCCTTCCAATCATTTTTCCTCAATCTACCAACATAAACCTTCTTTCCCTCTCATATACTTATCATGCCTCCTCTTAAATGCATCTGTGTTATTTACTTCATCGACTCCCTACATGAGTGCATTCCAAGTTTTCACCGCTCTGTGGGCAAAGACACGTTTTTCTTTTCTGATTTCCCTACTGCACTTCTTGGGGATTATCTTGTATTGCCGCTGGCTGTTGTGTTTCCACAGAATTCACTCTGTCATGTTCCCTCAGGATTTTGAATGTTGCCTTCTGTGTTCTTTTTGTGAAAACCTTTCACGATTTATAAAAAAGCTCTATCTCTACGTAAGACTTATCAGCAGCTGCAGGCCAGTTGGCCTTTCTCTCTCTCATCAATAAGATCACTGCTGATCTGGTTGTGATCTGAATTTCACTTTTCTGTCTGCACCACCGACTTCCTCCATAACCCCCTCATCTATCAAAAATCTAACTGAACCTTGACTAAGGTCTATGATCCAGACATCACTGTTTTCTGGGGAAGAGAATGACCCTCTAAGAAATAAAAACCCTCATCTTTGTTTGAAAAGCAATACCTCTCGTTATGTATGATTAAACTGCGTCTCCCAATTCTAGTCTCTCAAACATTTCCCTGACAAGTCTTCTCAGGATTTTTAAATATTTCAATAAGTCACAAATGTTGAGACTCCCCATATTCATCCTTTCCTGACCAGTTTATTCCCGCATTATCAGGCATCTTTGCTGATTCAGCTATAATTCTGTACTAGAAATTTCTCTAGTGAATTCTTGTCTGCTCAGACTACATTTCTTCCATCTAAGGATTTTGTTTCAATTTTCCAAAATTTGTGGATTTTCTTGTTACCTTAATAAAAAAAAAAGTTAGCAATAGCTCATAGCCCTTCTGACATACGTCTTCTCCTGAACTGACAGGATCTTTAGTTTAAAGTTATCATCTTTGTTTTAAATCTGTGACTTCTCCCCTTTCCAGCTCTATAACTTCCTTCAACCCTCCAAGATCCCAGCTGTCCTCTGATTCCGACTTCTTGAGCATGCCTGATTTTAATCACTCTGCGATACTCGCTGTGCCTTCATTTCCTTGGGCTCACAACACAGAACGTCCCTTCTTAAAACTCTCCAGGTGTCTCTCTCGCTCTTTAAGGTGTTATTAAAATCTAACCTCATTGAGAATTATTTTGGTCACCGCTCCTAATATCTGCTTGTGTGACTTGAGGTCAAATTGCGTTTGGTTGCCCTTCTGTGAAGGTCTTACTGATGTTCGACTATGACGAAGGTGCTATATAAATGCAGCTTGGCTTTGTAAACGACAGAACAGCTTGCTGTGGGAGGCTCTATGCCGTTTCTCAGTACATTGCAGTTCTTATAAGAGAGAGTGTGTCTCTGTCTTTTCACAAGAGCAAACTGAAACCGTTATATATCTGATTAGGCTTCATATCCCTTTATTTGTTTTTCCTGCCTTTCAGTTGGTTTTAAATCCATGTCTATGTTTTTGTTTAAATGCCGAGTGATTTTTGTTCTCATCGTCGAAGCTCTTTGTTCAGCTTGACGTAAGGCGAACTGGAGAGTGCACCCATTTAAAAAAAACCTGACTGGTGACCTCGGTGAGTTTGTGACTGGATTGTGATCAAACTGGCTTTGTCTCACCGGACATTGGATTAGTCTAGAAAGTGAGCCTGGTGGGAACTTTCTCTCTGCTGTGAGACCACAACGTTTGGTGCACACTAGGGAATATTGCTATCCGGTTCACAATGCCCTACTCCAGTAGCCCCATATTCCGCCATTCTCGCTCCTCGCCCCCCCTCCCAACCCCACCAAACATTCCTCCCTCTCCTAAGTAGTGATAGTGCTAACTCTGTCATTAGAAAGTTAGATTTATCTAACTGCCAACATTATGAGCAGAATTTTGTGTTCCCCATTGGAATGGGGTGGGCTCGAGAAAACAGATAAAACTTGAGGGTTTGAGTTATAAGGAGAGGCTGAATAGGCTGGGGCTATTTTCCTCTGAGTGTCTGAGGCTGAGGGGTGACCTTATAAAGGTTTATAAAATCATAAGGGGCATGGATACAATAAATAATCAACACCTTTTCCCCTTGCAACAAGATGCGGCACAGTGGCTCAGTGGTTAGCACTGCTGCCTCACAGTGCCAGGGACCTGGGTTCAATTCCCGCCTCGGGCGGCTCTCTGTGTGGAATTTGCACGTCCTCCCCGTGTCTGCATGGGTTTCCTCTAGCTGCTCCAGTTTCCTCCCACAACCCAAATGTACCGGTTAGATGATTTGGCTATGTTAAATTGCTCATAGTGTAGGTTAGGGGCAGTAGTTAGTGTTAAATATAGGAACTAGAGTAAGGGGGATGGATCTGGGTGGGTTACTCTTCGGAGGGTCGGTGTGGGCCGAAGTGCCTATTTCCACATTGTAGGGATTCCATGATTCATGCTGGGGGACCCAAACTAGAAAGCATAGGTGTAAGGTGAGAGGGGAAAGATTTAAAAGGGACCTAAGTGGCCGCTTTTTCATGCAAAGGGTGGCTTGTGTATGGAATTATCTGGCAGAGGAAGTGGTGGAGGCTGGTACAATTACATGTTTCTGTTTCTGTGCTGTATGTTTCTGTGACTATGATTGGATAGCTATCCACCAGCATCTCACATTGATCCCTGTCAAAAAAGGCCACATTCAAATAAATAAATAAACAAGCATTCTTTAGGTTTGCCAGCAGAGACATTTAGGTGTTCCAGCACAGAATCAGGATAGCCCATGGAATGCTATCCTTTATCATGAGAAGAATTGATGTTTTGCTTCAATTATACAGGGGACCACATGTGAGATCACCTCTTGACTACTGTGCTCTCCAGCAGAAAGGAAGGATCTAGATGTGTTGGAGGTAGTTCAGAGGAGATGTGAGACAGAGACCAGAGAGTAGTAGGGAAAGGGAGTTTCATGAAATGGAGAACTGTGACCAGTGGTTTTCCACAGGAATCCGTGCTGGGACCACTGTTGTTTATGATAAAGATAAATGATCTGGAGGAAGGTATAGGTGGTCTGATTAGCAAGTTTGCAGATGACACTAAGCTTGGTGGATATTCCTGATGAAGGGCTTTTGCCCGAAACGTCGATTTTACTGCTCGGATGCTGCCTGAACTGCTGTGCTTTTCCAGCACCACTCTACTCCAGGAATAACAGATAGTGAAGGGGACTGTCAGAGAAAGCAGCAGAACATAGATAGATTGGAGAGTTGGGCGGAGAAATGACAGGTAGAGTTCAATGCAGAGAAATGTGAGGTGATGCATTTTGGAAGATGCAATTCCAGAGCGAACTGTACGGTTAATTGAAAAGCCCTGGGGAAAGTTGACGTACAGGGAGATCTGGATGTTCAAGTCCATTGTTCCCTGAAGGTGGCAACACAGGTCGATGGAGTGCTCAAGAAGACATACGGCATGCTTTCCTTCATCGGATGGGGTATTGAGCACAAGAGTTGGCAGGTCATGTTACAGTTGTACAAGACTTTGGTTCGGCCACATTTGGATACTGCGCACAGTTCTGATCACCACATTACCAAAAGGATGTGGTTGCTTTGGAGAGTGCAGAGGCGGTTCTCCAGGATGTTGTTTGGTATGGAGAGTGCGAGTTATGAGGAGAGGTTGAGTAGATTAGGACTATTTTCATTAGAAAGACAAAAGTTGAGGAAGCACCTGATTGAGGTCTACAAAATCATGAGCGGTATAGACAGAGTGGTTAGCAAGAAGCTTTCCCCCAGAGTGGGGACTCAATTACTAGGGGTCATGAGTTCAGGGTGAGAGGGAAAAGGTTTAAGGCAGATATGCGTGGAAAGTTCTTTATGCAGAGAGTGGTGACCGCCTGGAACACATTGCCAGCAGAGGTGGTAGAGACAGGAAAGATGGCATCATTTAAGATACATGAATGGGCAGGGAGCAGAGGGATACAGACCCTTGGAAAATAGGAAACAGATTTAGATAGAGGATCTAGATCGATGTGGGCTTGGAGGGCCAAAGGATCTGCTCTTGTGCTGTAATTTTCTTTGTTCTATGTATTCCATTGATACCTGCAATGAGTGGGCTGGTTTTTGAGGAAAGGTTGGACTGATTGGGGTTTTTTTCCCCGCTGGAGATTAAAGTGAGGGCTGACTTGAATTATGCCTACAGGATTATGAATGTGGAATTGAACGTGGAATCGATAATTCCTCTTGTGTCCAGAACTAGAGAGCACAGTTTCAAATTTTGGATTTGGTTTACAGGACAGAAATGAATGGAATTCAATTCTATGGGGATTCCATGAGTTTGGAACTCTCTGCATCAAACAAAGTTGGATAGATTCTCGTTAGGCAGTGGAAACAAAAGTGTGTTTTTATTTATTCACTGGATGAGGGTGTCACTTCCTACATTCCTAGCAGCACTTGCTGCTGCTGGTAGATTGGGCAAGTAGACAGATCTCTCTCCCGATGTGAGGGGTAGAACTCCCACTATTAACCAGTTGAGCTCACCAGAGTGGGGCAGCGGGTTGAGCAGGTAGTGCAGGGCATCAGTAGCACTGGGTTCCTTTGCTGAAATGGCAGTCCCAAGAGGCAGCAGTGGCAGCAATATAAACCAGAACAAGGCACTGGCTGCATCGGCGTGGTGAGCTTGAGCCCAGTGCAGATTTATGACAATGATGGCGTCGGAAGCAAGATGGCGCCAAAGAATGGCGACATGGTTCCTGCGGGTGTGGTATGGGTCAAGGTTGGTGGACACGGCGGCGTTCTGGCTGCAGTGGAGTACGAGGACTTGGGACATCTGGATGTTCACAGACTTGAGGGATGGACGTTGAGGAGTTGTTTTTCTGTGGTGGTGGGGGAGTGATTTGGACGTTTCCTTTTCCTTTTATTCCTGCTTCTGTTTTTAATCAGGTCTTTTGTATTCTGAAATGGCGCTGGAGAATGGCGACTTTGTACACTTTTTTGCTGTATTCCTGTACTCGAGTACATGTGACAATAAAATCTAAATCTAGCTGCCTTTCCTTTCACAGTGGGGTCAGTGTGAAGGGCAGTCAGCTGCAAGCCTCCCCCATAAAGTACAGCCACAGATTCCACTTACGCCATGTTTGTCCATGATGACTATATGGAAATGGAAAATGAGAAACTAGCTTTCATTTATATGATAATCTCAGTATTGTCTGAAGTGTAGTCAGTGTTTTAATGTTGGAAATAAGGTGACCAACTGATGTGGAGTAAGTTTCCAGCAACAACACTGTAATAATAACCAGATAACCTTGTCTTTTGTATAATTGGGGTTGACCAGGGCATTGGGGAGAATATTCTTGCTCTCCATCAGTTCATGCCCATCTAAGAAAGTAGACTGGGGCTGCCTCTTAACATCTCATCTGAAATTCAATACGTGCAACAAGGCGATGCTACCTCAGCCTAGATCTGATGCAGAAATCTCTGGAATGAAGCCTAAACCCATAATCCTCTGGCCCAAAAGCAAGTGTGCTGCTCATTGAGCTGTGGCTGTGTTACAGAGAATGAAGGGAATGGGCAGGAGGAATCTGGAGTAGCTTAAGATATAGGCAGTATGCTGTATTCCAGAAAGGATGAAGGATAGAACTGGAACCAATCTTTATATACTTAATGTGTTTTTTATTTACAGGGGTATCGAGTATAAACATGCAGGGTGGAGAGATAAGTGGGGGGTGGGGGGGAGGTGGGGCTGGGGAGAAGGTAGCAAAGAGTACAATAGGTGAACGGGAGTGGGGATGGAGGTGATAGGTCAGAGGTTGGGCGGACAGGTGGGAAGGAAGATAGGCAGGTAGGATAGGTCATAAGGACAGTGCTGAGCTGGAAGTTTGGAGCTGGGGTAAGGTGGGGAGAGGGGAAATGAGGAAACTGGTGAAGTCCACATTGATGCCTGGGGTTGAAGTGTTCCGAGGCGGAAGATGAGGTGTTCTTCCTCCAGGCAAGAGGTAGTGAGGGAGCAGCAGTGGAGGCGGCCCAGGACCTGCATGTCCTCGGCAGAGTGGTAGGGGGAGTTGAAATGTTGAGCCATGGGGCGGTGGGGTTGATTGGTGCGCATATCCCGGAGATGTTCCCTAAAGTGCTCTGAGAGGAGGCATCCAGTCTCCCCAATGTAGAGGAGTCCGCATTGGGAGCAACGGATACAATAAATAACATTGGTGGATGTGGAAGGCTCCTTTGGGGCCTTGGATGGTGGTGAGGGAGGAGGTGTGGGTGCAGGTTTTGCAATTCCTGTGGTGGCAGGGGAAGGTGCCAGGAGGAGAGGGTGGGGTTGTTGGGGGGCGTGGACCTGACCAGATAGTCATGGAGGGAACGGTCTTTGCGGAAAGCGGAAAGGGGTGGGGAGGGAAATATATCTCTGGTGGTGGGGTCTGTTTGGAGGTGGCGGAAATGTCGGTGGATGATGCAGTTTATGTGAAGGTTGGTAGGGTGGAAAGTGAGGAACGGGGGTGTTCTGTCCTTGTTGCGGTTGGCGGGGTGGGGTTTGAGGGCGGAGGTGCAGTATGTGGATGAGATGCGTTGGAGGGCATCTTTGACCACATGGGAAGGGAAATTGTGGTTCCTAAAGAAGGAGGCCATTTGGTGTGTTCTGTGGTGGAACTGGTCCTCCTGGAAACAGTATGGCGGAGGCGGAGAAATTGGGAATAATGGATGGCATTTTTGCAGGAGGTAGGGTGGGAAGAGATGTAATCCAGGTAGCTGTGAGAGTTGGTAAAAAAATGTCAGTGTCAAGTCGGTCAACATTAATGGAGATGAAGAGGTCCAGGAAGGGGTGGGAGGTGTCAGAGACCACCCCCATTCACCTATTGTACTCTTTGCCACCTTCTCCCCAGCCCCACCTCCCCCCCCCCCCCCCCCCCCCCCCCCTTCACCCCCCCATTTATCTCTCCACCCTGGAGGCTCCCTGCCTCTATTCCTGATGAAGGAATGCATCAATTCGAGGCAACTCACAGTCACTTCTGCCTTGTAGAAAAAGATGTGCAGAAGTGTCAAAATATTCAATGAAGGTTTCAGCAGCAGAGTGACTGGGAGAGGGGCATGCCTAAGAGTTTGTTGGTGATGTTGGTGTACCAATGACCTGCCCATGGTTACAGACTGCCCCTGAATGCCCACGTGGGGAAGGATGGCACCAACTCCTGCAATGCTGAATATACCATGGCTGCCTGGATACGTTTTCCTTTCTTTTAATTTGTTCATGATACGTTGGTGTCACTGGCTAGGCAAGCACATTGTAATTTCCATGGAGAGAGTGGCTGTGAGTTGTCTTGAATTGATGTATTCCTTGGTTGTAGGGGCACCCACTGTGTTTTTAGGAGGGAAGTTCCAGGATTTTTGTCCCCGTGTAAGTGAAAACACAGCAATGTAACTCCAAGTTAGGACAATGTATTGCTTTGTAAGTGATGGTGCTCCATCTATCTATTGCCCTTGTCCTTCTTGGGTTTGGAAGGTGCTGGCAAAGGAATGTTGGTGACTTTAAAAAGTGCGTATTGCACACTGCTGCCATTGCATCGGTGGTAAAAGGGAGTGAATGCCTACATACTGGATGGGGTGCTGCGTCTGATTGCATATTAGTATCGGAGCAGGAGGAGATCATTCAGTCCCTTGATTCTGTTCCACCTTTCAATAAGACCATGGCTGATTTGTGACCCAACTTCATTTTCCTTTTTTCAACTTTGATGGGATCTGGGTAATATTGGCTGGGCCAGCTTATATTTGCCATCCCTAACTGTCCAGAGAGTAGTTCCGAATCAACTCTGTTGCTGTGCGTCTGGAGGTTACATGTAGTCCAGACCAGGTGAGGATGACCTGGCATTAAAGAACTAGATGGGTTTTACAACATCATCAGTAGCTACATAATTGTCATTCTGTTAGCTTTTCTTTCGTTTCAGATTTTTGTTAAGTACAAATATCACAATCTGCCATGCTGGGATTTAAACCCAAACTCCCAGAGCATTAGCCTGAGGATCTCGATTACAAGCTCAGTGACTTTAGCATTATGCCACTATCTCCCCTTGTATATAGACCCATATGCCTTTGGTTTGCAAAAATCCATTAATCCCCAATTTTTGACTAACAATAAAGAAAACAATTCCAAACTTTAATCTGAATGATAAAATAAAGCCATAAAATTCAAGGAGGCTCTGAAGAATATTCATCGAACGTTAACTCTGGTTTCTCTCCACTGATGCTGTCAGACCTGCTGAGTTCCTTTAAAAATAACTGTTTTTGTTTGATCTGAAAGATCTGTTTTTAATTTTCCAGCTATGTTCAGCCCTAGACTCCTATATACAATTGAAATAGACTTCCCATGTAATATGCGAGACATAAATTGCAAACTACACCCATTGGATATTTCAGGTATGGCAATTAATGCCAGGAATTCCTCAGGTAATGACTTGTTAGCTGAAGGTACAACTGGCAGTGGGTCAGGATGTTCAAGGTTTCAGAATCCAAGGGTTGCAGGGATCTCAGGAAGTTGTAGGAGCTGGAGGAAGTTAGAGATGGGGTGAACATTTCCACTGAAGTAACATTGAAGAAACAGTGAAACATTTCCTGGTCAGGATGGTGTGTGGCTTGGAGAGAAATCTTGCAAGTGGTCACGTTCCTGTGCATCTGCTGCCCTTGTTCTTCTGGATGGTAGAGATCATGGGCTTGGAAGGTGCTGATGAAGGATCCTTAGTGAATTGTTCCACTGTGTTTTGTTGATGGTACACATTGCTGCTACGGTGGTGAAAGACGTGAATGTTTAAGGTGGTAGATGGGGTGCCAATCAAGGAGACAGCTTTGTTGTAAGTAGGATAATATATAATCCCTCCAGTGTGGAAACAGGCTATTCAGCCCAACTAGTCTACACTGAGTAGCATCCCACCCAGACTTATCTACCTATCCTATCACCCTGCATTTCCCATGGCTAACGCACCCAACCTACACATCCCTGAGCACTATGGGTAGTTTAGCATGGCCAATGCACCTAACTTGCACATCTTTGGACTGTGGGAGGAAACTGGAGCACCTCATGGAAACCCATGCAGACACAGGGAGAACATGCAAACTTCACACTGTCGTCCGAGGGTGGAATCAAATGAAGGTCCCTGGCCTTGTGAGGCAACAATGCTAACCACTGAGCCAGCGTGCCATACTAGCTTCAACCTAATTGAGAGTTATTGGAGCTGAACTCATCCAGGCAAGTAAAGAATATTCCATCGCACTCCTGACTTGTGCCTCGTAGTTGGCAAACAGGCTTTGGGGAGACAAGTGAAGGAATTTCTCCTCACCGTAGTCCAAATGGTTTTAATCCCCATATTCTGAGGCTAAGACCTCCTTCCTGGAGGAAACAAGCTCTTAATTGATGGACCAATAGTATCAGCTGCGACTGGGAGTTTACATCATGGGACCCATCTCTAGGTCTTCATGTTATTTGGTCTGCCTGGCTGTCTCTTAATCTGCATAGGGCCCAGTCTGTGCATCCTTGGTTTTTGCATGGGTCAGTAGGCATGCCTGTCTGTTAGTCAGTTTAGTGTGCCTCTCAGTCAGTCGGTAAGTGCCTGTGGTGTCTGCGTGCATGCCTGTCAGTCAGTTTGTCAGTCTGTAGTCTGATTGTCTGACATTTAGTTGTTCAGTCTTCACCCTGGTCGCCAGGGGTCTGTGCATCTGACATTTGATTGCTTGGTCAGTGGGCATGTCCTATGATTGGCAAGTCAGTCATTGTACCTGTTGGTGGTTCAATCTTTGCATCAGTCACTTGGATGGTCTGTCCACAAGTCAGGCTGCCTGCAGGTCGGTCAATCAGTCAGCTAGTTGCCATGTATCTGGATGTGTATGTGTCTGTGCTTGATTGGATGTGGGGGTGTGTATGTCTGGGTCTGTGTGTGTGTTTCTGTCTATGTGCCTGCCTGCACGTGTGTCTGCCTGTGTAACAATCCCCTCTCCCCAATGAAAACAAATGCGTTATTTTAACATTTTTTTCCCGAATGTTTCGAATTGGGGACGTAGTTGATTGGAGAATCCTTCATATTTACAGGAAAAATATTTGTCTGAGAGCAGTTGAAGTAATATCATTCCTGCCTTAAACTACAGTGCTTTGTGTGGGATATGTTGACCTTTCTGTCAGTCAGTTTAAATTTTATATGAAAGGATTTTTCCCCCAAGAAGCATGCATACAGTAAAAAAAAATCCTGGGATTAGGTTTACTGAGCTTAGATGTTGTGTGTCAAATGGGCAAGGAAAATCAAGAGAAATATACCGAGGAATTGTTGATTTTGGAGCGGCTGAGTGTTTACAGTGAGGGGTTCTTGGTGCATATGTTAGTGCAGCTTGTAGTAGTGTGTGCAGTAAAATGTTGATCTTTCTGTCAATCAAGTTGAATTTTAATCAGAATATGATCCAAGACCCACAGAAGAAACCTCGGGATTAGGTTCGCAGAGTCTGTGTGACTGTACTGTTTGGGTTGCAAAAAAATTAGAGAAGTGGTTTTTGATTTTTCTTTTCACCCTCCTCCTCCTCTATCCTTGTGCCTTTGAACTGATTGTGGGGGTGGGATTGATATATAATCATGAATCGCCTCTGTTTGTGTTGTAAGAATTCACTTTTGATGCCTCTCAATTGCTCCGAAAGGTTCAGTCAGTAGTTTTGCGAGAAGAGCTGGCATGGAGCCAAATCGGATCACGTGTTGGCTCACCTCAACTGAGGTAGCTTGGAGTCAGTGAAGTCACCTACTGTGGCCCCCAGGCAGGAGACAGAGCCATCAAAGATCCATGTACTTTATTGTACCCATTGACTTCTGTTGAGGAAAGGAAACTCGTGCAATGTCTTCATGACACACCTGTTACGACTGCAGGTTGTCCCAAATCACCTTCCATCCAATTCACTATTTTTATTGTTTGTTCTTGGTTTGTGAACATCATTGGCAAGGCTAGCATAGGTTTCCCACTCCCTAACAGCTCTCCAGAAGTTGGTGGTGAGCCACATTCCTGAACTACTGTAGTCTATGTGGGGTAGGAAATGTGTTGCTGGAAAAGCGCAGCAGGTCAGGCAGCATCCAGGGAACAGGAGAATCGACGTTTCGGGCATAAGCCCTTCTTCAGGAATGGGGAAAGTTTGTCCAGCAGGCTAAGATAAAAGGTAGGGAGGAGGGACTTGGGGGAGGGGCGTCGGAAATGTGATAGGTGGAAAGAGGTCAAGGTGAGGGTGATAGGTCAGACTGGGGGTGGGGGCGGAGAGGTCGAGAAGAAGACTGCAGGTTAGGAAGGCGGTGCTGAATTTGATGGATTTGACTGAGACAAGGTGGGAGGAGGGGAAATGAGGAAACTGGTGAAATCCGAGTTCATCCCTTGTGGTTGGAGGGTTCCTAGAACACCTCTGGGACACCCGGACCAACCAACCCAACCACCCTGTAGCTCAACATTTCAATTGCCCCTCCCACTCCACCAAGGATATGCAGGTCTTTGGACTCCTCCATCGTCAGACCACAACAAAACGACGGTTGGAGGAAGAACGCCTCATCTTCCGGCTAGGAACCCTCCAACCACAAGGGATGAACTCGGATTTCACCAGTTTCCTCATTTCCCCTCCCCCCACCCTGTCTCAGTCAAATCCATCGAATTCAGCACCGCCTTCCTAACCTGCAATCTTCTTCCCGACCTCTCCGCCCCCACCCCAGTCTGACCTATCACCCTCACCTTGACCTCTTTCCACCTATCACATTTCCGACGTCCCTCCTCCCTACCTTTTATCTTAGCCTGCTGGACAAACTTTCCCCATTCCTGAAGAAGTGCTTATGCCCGAAGCGTCGATTCTCCTGTTCCCTGGATGCTGCATGACCTGCTGCGCTTTTCCAGCAACACATTTCCAGCTCTGATCTCCAGCACCTGCAGACCTCACTTTCTCCTCTATGTGGGGTAGGCTCACCTACAGTGCTGTTAGACAGCACGTTCCAAGGTTTTGACCCAGCGACACTGAAGCAACCGTGATATATTTCCAAGTCAGGATGGTGCAGAGTTTGGAATGGAACTTTTAGTGCGCAGTGCTTCCTTGCATCTAGCTTGTCCTTCTAGGTGGGTGAGGTCGCAAGTTTGGAAGGTGCTATGTGAGAAGCCTGGGTGAATTGCTGCAGTGCCTCTTGGAGATAGTACACACTCCTGCTGCTATTTGCCTGTGCTGCAGGGAGTAAATGTTGAAAGTGGTGGATAAGTGCCAACTGGAGGTATCCCATTGCACTCCTGACTTCTGACTTGATGGGGAGATGGGAAATGATCAATTCTGCAGAAAGTTCTCACTGTTGTTGGGAATATGGCAAAAGATTTGCATGTAGTGGAGTCCCATGTTTGTGACCATGATAATCTGGAATCAGTAGTTCAGTTGGTTGGAAGGCTGGTTTACGATATGGGAGCAATATCAACATCATGGCTCCAATTCCTGCACTGGGTGATGTTACCATGCCGGACTCTCCTTACGGCTGTACAGGACATTGGTAAGGCTACATTTGGAGTACTACATATAATTCCAGTCATCATGCTATAGGAAGGATGTTACTAAACTGGAAAGGGTACAAAAAAAAAAGGATTTTACAAGGATGTTACCAAAACTGGAGGGTTTGATTGTATGGAGAGGCTGAATGGGCTAGGAAGTTTTTACCTGGAGTGTATGAGGCTGAGGGATGACCTTATAGAGGTTTATGAAAAAGAAGAGGGACATAGGTAAGGTGAATGGCCAAAGTTTTGTTTTTCCCCAGGGTAGGGGAGTACCAAACTAGAGGGCATAGGTTTAAGGTGAGAGGGGAAAGATTTAAAAGGGACCTAAGGGGCAACATTTTTACACAGAGGGTAGTGTGCATATGGAATGAGGGCCAGAGGAAGTGGTGGAGGGGAGTACAATTCCAACATTTTAAACGGCATTTAGATAAGTAGATGAATAGGAAGGATTTAAGGGGATGTGAGCCAAATACAGGCAAATGGAACTAGTTCAGTGTACGAAACCTGATTGGCATATACGAGTCGGACCGAAGGATCTATTTCTCTCTCTACCAGTCACCTGTCTGTAATATGAGTGCAGCCCTATGATCCAGTAGGACTATGCCAACCAATGATAATCTAGATCATCTACCTATACACGTTGGTTGAAGCACTGAGGAGAACTCTCTTTGAGGCTTGGGTTACTTAAATGTACCCAGGAGTATGTAAATTGGGCAACTCCAACGAAAGGCATGAAGATGTTCTCCTTTTGCTTTTGCATACTCTACCCATTGAGACACAATGTATAGGGTTACCTGGCATCCTCCATCCCACCCCATCTCCAAGACAGCTGGATTCCTCCATGAATTCAGCAAGCCCTCTGACTGCTAGTCATTTCTCTCTGCTCTACATTGACCTGGGTTTCTTCATTATTTTGCTCCACATATTGGAGCAGCAGGAGGCTTTCAATTGATCATTTCCATTCTTTGTCTTTATTTTGTGTGCTTAGATCGCTTGGAGACAGAGACTTTCAACGCTGAGGAGTTTAAAGACCGATTTTTTGCAGAGGTAAGACCAATGGAGTTGATGCCTGTAACACACTTGAGCAATGGTTGGGGTTGGTATGGCTGACTATTGATTGGGAGTTACCTGGAGCTCCTTGTGTCTGTTACAGATGGTGAGTCCTATCATGCAGCAATTCCTTGCTGATACCTTTTATGACATGCAATTGTTATATAAACAGGGTGTGCTAGGAATACTTAGCAGGTAGGCAACATCTGTGGAGAGAGAGAGAGAGAGAGAGAGAGAGAGAGAGAGAGAGAGAGAGAGAGAGAGAGAGAGAGAGAGACGGTTAGGATATACTTCTGCAGAAGAATCATACAAGACTGCAAATGATCACGTTTAAAAAATAAAAAATTCATGTGGCATCTCTTGCTAGGACAGCATCTATTACCCAACCTTAATTGCCTAAAGAGCAGTTACAAGCCAACCACTTTGCTATGGGCCTGGAGTCACATGTAAACTGGACCAGTAAAGAGCAGCAGATTCCTTCCTTGAAGGGTATTTGTAAACTTGATTGTTTTTTATGACATTTAACAAGCGCTGATTGTTATTGAGCTCAAGTGTTACTGTCTGCCAAGATAGGATTTGAATCCATGTTCCCAGAACATTAGCCTGGTGGTCTGGATTACTAATCTGGTGATAATATCACTTTACCACCATCTCTCCATATAACTCTGTTTTTCTGTCTCTCCAGAGATGCTGCCAGACCTACTGAGTTTCTCTAGCATTCTCTGTGTTTGTTCCAGGTTTCCAGTATCTGCAGTATTTTTCTTTTATTAGAGAGGACTAGTTAATATTTTGAGCTAAATAAAAACTGAAAGAGCTGCAGATGCTGTAAATCAGTGACAAAAATAGAAATTGCTGCAAAGCTCGGCATATCTGGCAGCATCTGTGGAGAGAAAGCAGATTAACGTTTTGGGTGAAAACTCCATTCTGAGGAATGGTCACTTGATCCAACGTGTTAACTTTGATTTCTCTCCATTA
The DNA here is from genome assembly GCF_037043375.1 of Chiloscyllium plagiosum. Lineage (NCBI taxonomy): Eukaryota > Metazoa > Chordata > Chondrichthyes > Orectolobiformes > Hemiscylliidae > Chiloscyllium > Chiloscyllium plagiosum. The sequence goes on along the minus strand of NW_028270145.1, from coordinate 110,341,423 downwards.
ACCTGCAGAACTTTTCCAGCAATTTCTATTTTTGTTTTTAATGTTTTAAACTATATGTTTCATATACCAAACTTGCACATAACTGCACTTCACAGAATCTGACCGTTTGGCTCATTGTTTTTGCCAGTGTTTATGTTTCACATGAATCTTATCTGCTTAGTTTATTTCAGTTCACCATTTCAGCATCACCCTCTACTGTGTTCCATCATGTACTTCTCTAATTCCCACTTAAGCGCATCTGTTCTTCACATCAGCTACTCCATGAGGTTGTCAGAACATAGGATATAGAGCATTACAGCGCAGTAAAGGCCCTTTAGCCCTTGATGTGCCAACCTGTGAAACCACTCTGAAGCCCATCTAACCTACATTATTCCATTTTCATCCATATGTTTATCCAATGACCATTTAAAGGCTCTTAAAGTTGACGAGTCTACTACTGTTGCAGGCAGGTCGTTCCACACCCCTACTACTCTCTGAGTAAAGAAACTACCCCTGACATCTGGCCAGTGGGCTGAGAAGTGGCAGATGGAATTTAATTTAGGTAAATGTGAGGTGCTGCGTTTTGGGAAAGCAAATCTTAGCAGGACTTATATACTTAATGGTAAGGTCCTAGGGAGTGTTGCTGAACAAAGAGACCTTGGAGTGCAGGTTCATAGCTCCTTGAAAGTGGAGTTGCAGGTAGATAGGATAGTGAAGAAGGCATTTGATATGCTTCCCTTAATTGGTCAGAATATTGAGTACAGGAGTTGGGAGATCATGCTGTGGCTGTACAGGGCATTGGTTAGGCCACTTTTGGAATATTGCATGCAATTCTGGTCTCCTTCCTATTGGCAAGATGTTGTGAAACTTGAAAGGGTTCAGAAAAGATTTACATGGATGTTGCCAGGGTTGGAGGATTTGAGCTACAGGGAGAGGCTGAACAGGCTGGGGCTGTTTTCCCTGGAGCATCGGAGGCTGAGGGGTGACCTTATAGAGGTTTACAAAATTATGAGGGGCATGAATAGGATAAATAGCCAAAGTCTTTTCCCTGGGCTGGGGTAGTCCAGAACTAGAGGGCATAGGTTTAGGGTGAGAGAGAAAAGATATAAAAGAGACCTGTGGAGGCAACATTTTCACGCAGAGGTTGGTACGTGTATGGATTGAGCTGCCACAAGAAGTGGTGGAGGCTGGTATAATTACAACATTTAAAAGGCATCTGGATGGGTACATGAATAGCAAGGGTTTGGAGGGATATGGGTCGGGTGCTGGCAGGTGCTGGCAGATTGGTTTGGGATATCTGGTCGGCGTGGACAGGTTGGACGGAAGGGTCTGTTTCCATGCTGTACATCTCTATGACTGTATATCTATCACTCCTCAATTTAAAACTATGTCCCCTTATGTTAGCCATCACCATCCGAGGAAAAAGGCTTTCCTGCCCACCCTATCTAATCCTTTGGTTATCTTATATGTCTCAATTAAGTCACCTCTCAACCTTCTTCTCTCTAACAAAAACATCCAGTCCCTAAGACCTTCCCTCCATACTAGGCAGCATCTTAGTACATCTCCTCCGCATCCTTTCCAAAACTTCCACATCCTTCCTATAATGTGGTAATCAGAAGTGTATGCGATACTCCAAAACTCCATCAGAGTTTTGTACAGCTGCAGCATGACCTCATGGCTCCAAAATTCAATCTCTCTACTAATAAAAGCCCAACACACCATATACCTTCTTAACAACCCTATCAACCTGGGTGGCAACTTTTAAGGATCTGCACATGGATACTGAGATCTCTCTTTTCATCTATACTGCCAAGATTTTACCATTAACCCAGTACTCTGCATTCCTGTTACTCCTTCCAAAGTGAATCAACTCACTTTTCCACATTAAATTCCATTTGCCTCCTCTCAGCCCAGCTCTGCAGCTTATCTATGTTCCTCTGTAACCTACAGTATCCTTCGGCACTATCCACAACTCTACCAACCTTCGTGTCATCCGCAAATTTACTAGCCCATTCTTCTACCCCCTCATCCAAGTCGTTTATGCAAATGACAAGCAGCAGCGGCCCCAAACCAGATCTTTGCGGTACACCACTGTTAACTGAACTCCAGGATGAGCAATTCCCATCAACCACCACCCTCTGTCTTCTTTCAGCGTCCTATCTCTTATGAGCTTTTCCAACACTTTACCAACAACCGAAGTAAAGCTCGCTGGTCTATAATTACCAAGATTGTCTCTACATCCTTCTTGAACAAGTGAACAGTATTTGCTATTCTCCAGTCTTCCGGCACTATTCCTGTAGTCAATGATGACAAAAAGATCAAAGCCAAAGGCTCTGCATTCACTTTCCTGGCTTCCCAGAGAATCCGAGGATAAATCCCATTTGGCCCAGGGGACTTATCTATTTTCACACTTTCCAGAATTGCTAACATCTCCTCCTTGTGAACCTCAATCCCATCTAATCTAGTAGCCTGTATCTCAGTATTCTCCTCAACAACATTGTCTTTCTCTTTTTCCAGTGTGAATACTGACAAAAGATATTCATTTGCTTGATTGGCCCTAATCTTACTCTAATCATTCTTTTATTTCTGATATTCATATAGAAAGCCTTATGGTTTTCCTTGATCATACCTAGCTCGACCACTTCCTTCTTGCCTGACAGGTACATACTTAACAAGGACTCACAGTAACTGTTCCTTGAACAAGCTCCGCATTTCAATTGTGTTTCTTTCCCCATCCTATGCATTCTAAATCTTATCTAATCGCCTATCCCATAGGTATAACTCTTGCTTTGCGGAATATCCCTTTCCATCACTAAAGTAAACATAACTGAATTGTGGTCACTATCACCAAAGTGCTCACCTACCTCCAAATCTAACACCTGGCCACTTCAAGCTTTACTTTCTAACAACTGTCTGAAAAAAGAAGCTTCTGAATTCCATATTAAACAAAATCTTTCTTGCCTAAGTTTCATATGTATGGACTAGTTTTGAAAACTCCCAAATCTCCCCTAATTTTATCCAATCAAACCCTTTTATCATTTTAATGGCATTTTTTATTTTTCTGTCTTCTGGAGGACAAACCCTCACCTGTTCAGTTTCCCCTTATAACTGTGCCCTCTCCATTCCTATATCAACCTTCTAAATCTTTTCTTTAGACTCTATATCCTTTTAAGTTATTTGCTGTCCAACTCTGTCCATTGGACACAAATAAGGTGCCATAGCATATCTTACTTACTTTTCAATTCTATTTCTCTAGAAATGAACTTCCCTGCAAAGTGATTATATTTACCTGGAATGCTACTGCAAAGAGTTTGTCTATCAGTGCCTTTAGATTCCTTTCGGAGTTCTATTCAGACTCCTTTCTCTTTGTTAAGGAGTAAATGCGCGTCCTTGTACTTTCTAAACATGCAGTGCCTCAAACAGATTAAGATTTTCTTTTTCAAAACGAGAAGGGTGAAGGGACTGTGTTTCTGACTCCGGCACAAAACCACAAACCACAAAGCATAGCCAGCCTTGTCCTCTGACTATACTTTGTGCCTGCCGTGTGGGACAGTAATTACAGAGTAGAGCTGCTGAGGTGAAGCCAGGCTGAATTGAATGAAATCTGTGTTATGTGTGCTATCTTCAGAGGGCTTGTAAAAATATTTAAACATGGAATAGAATGGTCAGGTTGCCTTCTTTCGTGTCCTTGATGATGGCAGCAATGATATATTAGTTTCTCTAATGGGGAAATATTTGCAATGTAATTTCCATTTCAGATGTCAAACACTTCTTGGCCAGGTACAATGTGGCGTTAGAGTACAGCCCCTTCTACAATATCCCCAACTAATACCCCCAGGACAGAGACATCATGGCATTAAACACAATGTATAGCCCCTTCTACGCTGTCCCCATCAAACACTCCCAGGACAGAGACATCAAGGGGCTAGATACAGAGTAAAGTTCCTTCTACGCTGTCCCCATCAAACACTCCCAGGACAGATACAGCAGGAGGTTAGATACGGAGTAAAGCTCCTTCTACGCTGTCCCCATCAAACATTCCCAGGACAGAGACAACATAGGGTTAGATACTGAGTAAAGCTCCTTCTACACTGTCCTTATCAAACACTCCTAGGGCAAACACAGCATTGGCTTACATGCATGGTAAAGCTTCCTCTATTCTTTTAAACTGAAAGTAAAGCTCTTTCATCTCTTTCAACCTGAAAATAAATACTTATGTGCCAAACAGCAACTAGCAGACAGAGCGAAGCAATTCCATAATTGTACGATCAGATCAGCAATCCTGTTACATTCAGTCGTGAATGGTGGTGGACAACTAAACGACTTACTGGAAAAGCAGACTCCACAAATCTCCCATCCTCAATTATGAGAGACGCCATCATGTCAGTCCAAAACATAAGGCTGAAAAATTTACTACAATCTTCAGCCAGAAGTGCCAAGTGGATAATCCATCTCAGTCTCTTCTGGATATGATGTGGAGATATCGGTGTTGGATTGGGTGGACAAGGTCAGAAGGCACACGACACCAGGTTATAGTCCAACAGGTTTATTTGAAATCACAAGTTTTCAGAACACTGCTGCTTCATAAGGTGACCTTCCCCCGTCGAAGGAGCAGTGCAATGAAAGCTTGTGATTTCAAATAAACCTGTTGGACTGTCATGTGACTTCTGATCTCTTCTGGATATTCCTGATGAATGGCCTTTGCCCGAAATATTGATTTTTCCTGCTCCTCAGTTGTGCTTTTCCAGCATCCCACTCTCGACTCTAATCTCCAGCATCTGCAGTCTTCACTTTTGCCCAGCATCACAGATGTCAATTTTCAGCTCATTCCATTCACTCCACGTGATATCAAGGAATCATTGTAGGTACGGGGGATTGGTGGCAATGCACCACGGCAGATTCACCACCGATGATTAGGCACTGCCGGTTCGCCACCAGCGTTTTTCCACTGGGGTCGTTTGACCTCTGGAGACTATTCGCCACCGGAAATAAATATATGTACTGATTGTTTTCCCTCCCGCCTGTTCTTTCATACTTCTCAGTCCCCTTTATTTATACAACTACATACTACATATTGATTAAAAAAAGAGGTAAAATAAATATCATTTTGGTGGTTTATATATAAAAATGAGTTACAAACTTTAACCAGAAAAAGGAAATATATTTTAAAAATCTTTTTAATGGCAGTAAAATCTCACATTAATATTAAACAATGAAATTTCAGTTCATTTGATAGTTATGTGCTATTCCTCTAAGATATTCCAAACAATCTCTTTCGCCGTGTTCAAGAACAATTTTTTTTATTCTATCGTTTGCGCCTTGATGCTTTTTGAGCTTTATTTGTGGTGGCTAACCCGCTATCAGCTGTTCCATATATAAATCATGCCCCTTTTGCACTTTCATTAACGTTCCAATACATTTCCATATGGTTGGGTGGTGAGCTCCGAGTTCAAAAGCAATTCTCTGATGAGCGGCTTCAGTGTGATTATTTGTGCGATCTTCATCATTTGTTGTTGTCTCATAGACTGACCACATATCATGCGGAAACAACGGTGCCCATCAGCTACTGCCACATCTATTGTAGAGTTGTTACTGAAACAACACAAACACTACCTTAACCAATATAACGACAATTTTATATACCACCAATATTCAAAATATACAACTTACTTGCGGTGGCTAATCATCTTCAGTGGCCAATTGGCGGTGGCTAAGCGTCCTCGGTGGTCAAAGGGCAGTGGCTAATCGTCGGCGGCGAATCTGCTGTGGCGAATGGTCCCATCCCTAGGTACAGGATAGTGCATAGGCTACAGGCCCTGACAACGTTCAGGCAGTAGTCCTGAAAACTTGTGCTCCAGAGCCCACTGCATTGCTACGTCCTGTATGCAAAAAGCAGGACAAATTCAACCCAGCCAATTATCGCCTCATCAGTCTGCTCTTGATAATTGGTGGTGTGATGCAAGGTTACAACCGTGTTATCACATTGCACTCACTCAGCATCATATTGACGGTTTTGGTCTTACCAGTGGCGCTCAGCTCTTGATTTGAATGCAACCTTGATTCAAACATGGACAAAAGCACTGAATTCCAGTGGTGCAGTTGGAGTAACAGCCCTCGACATCAAGGCTGCATTTACCCACGTGTGGCATCAAGGAGCCCTGGCAGCACTGGAATCAACTGAAATCGGCAAAGCGTGCTCTCCATTTCCTGGAATCGTACCTGGAGCAAAGGAAGCTGGTTGCAGTTTTTGGAGGTCAATCACCTCAGCTCCAGGACATCTCTGCAGGAGTTCCACAGGGTAGTGTCCTAGGCCCAACCATCTTCAGCTGTTTCATCAATGACCTTCCCTCCATCCCAAGATCAGAAGTAAGAATGTTTGCTGATGATTGCACAATGTTTGGCATAATTTGTGATTTCTCAGAAATGAAATAGGCCATGTCCGAATGCAATATGACACTTCCGACGTTCAGGCTGATGATTGGCAAGTGACATATGTGCCACACCTATGCCAGGCAGCATTGGAGGCAGTCCAGAGAAATTTATTCTGGATATGGAGGGATTTTCTTATAAGGAGATGTCAGTGTGTTGGGCTTGTAATCATTGGAGTTAAGAAGAATGAGAGGAAATCTTATTTAACCATATCTAATTCTTTGCATACATAACAGGCTAGAACAGGAAGGTTGTTTCCTTTTTGTGAGACGACCACAAGTAATCTCAGGATTGCCCATTTCTATGAGAGATGAGGATTTTTTTTTCTCTCTGAGAGTGGTTGTGCAGTGGAACGTTTTTACTGCAGTGGACTTTTGAGGCTGGCCTACTGAATATATTCAAGACCGAGAGACAGATGTTTAATCAGTAAGGGGAATCGATGGTTATGGGGAAAAGGCAGGAAAGTGGAGTTGAGGATTAACAATCAACCACCATTTCATTGAATGGTGGAGCAGACTTGATGGGCTGAATGGTCTACTTCTGCTTCCATGTTTTATGGCTGTATGACCAAACCTAACAAGAGAATCTAGCTTCCGCCCGTAAAATTCAATGTCATTATCATCACTGAATTTCCCACTATCAATATCCTGACTGCCCAAATCTTATCCACCATCTACTTTGTCCAACCAGGACAAAGAATCCACTTGATTGGTACCAAGTCCACAAACCTTCACTCCCTCCACCACCGACACTCAGTAGCAGTGTGTACCATCTAAAAGGTGCACTGCAGAAAGTCAACTATGGTCCTTACACAGCACCTTCCAAACTCCCAACCACTGCCATCTGGAAGGACAAGGACAATGCATACATGGGACCATGACCATCTGCAAGTTCCCTTAAAAGCTACTGGCATTCCTGACTTGGAATTTTTTTTCTATTCTTCATTTACAGGATATGATCATCGCTGGCTAAACCAACATTTATTGCTCGTCACTAACTGCTGAGAGGGCAGTTAAGAATCAACCACATTGCTGTATTCCACTTCAAAGTCTTGTAACTCCCTCCCTACACCAAGTGGACTGCAGGGGTTCAATAAGGCAGCTCACCACCATCTTCTGAAAGGCAATTATAGTTTGACAATAAATGTTGGCCCAGCCAGTGATGCCCACGTTCATTGATTTAATTAATACATCCTTGGTACTGACCCTCAAACAGTGCGGTTCTCTCTCAGGAATGACTTTAGGACTGTTGCCCTGGGTTATGTGTTTGAGTCTCGAGTGGAATTTGGAACCTGTGCCCTGCTGATCTGAGATGAGCGTGATGTGATGACTTTCATCATCCTGTGTACAATGAGTTAAGATATTGAAGGAATGAAATTCTGGACCATTTTCAAAGTACTTTGTACCACCATGTGAGGTAGTTGCTAGGTTTTTGGATGTAGTAATTAATCAACCACCTCATCTTTACTGACCTTGTGTTGCTGTGTTTCTTGTGCTCAGGTTATAGTTTGAAAATCTTTCATGGGATATGGGAGCCGCTGTCAAGGTGAGCAAATGTTGCCTGACTTGCTGGGCCATTTCAGAGGGCAGTTAAGTAGCTGTGGAGTGACAGTTGGCCAGACCAGATATAGATGGGTGATTTCCTCCTCAAATGAATTTTAATCTCAATGATGTTTGTCACAGTGTTTGCCGTTACTGGAGGACACTTTGAATTCCATATTCAGTACATTTCACATTCCACAGCTGCTGCATTGAGAGTTGAACCTCATTGCCTTAGTCTGGCCTTTTGGGTTTCTTGTGCCGTGTACCACTCGACCACTATCTGACAGTTGATGAGGTCAGTGCTCCTTTAGTCTCACTTCTTTTAATGGGATCCAGATTATAGAACATAGAACAGTACAGCGCAGAACAGGCCCTTTGGCCTTCAATGTTGCGCCAACCTGTGAGCTAATCTAAGCCCATCACGCTACACTATCCCATCATCGTCCATGTGCTTATCCAAGGATTGTTTAAATACCCCTAATGTGGCTGAGTTAACTACATTGGCAGGCAGGGCATTCCATACCCTTACCACTCTCTGCGTGAAGAACCTGCCCTGACATCTGTCAAATAGAGTCATAGAGATGTACAGCATGGAAACAGACCCTTCGGTCCAACTTGTCCATGCCAACCAGATATCTCAACCCAATATTGTCCCACCTGCCAGCACCCAGCCCATATCCCTCCAAATCCTTCCTATTCATATACCCATCCAAATGCCTCTTAAATGTTGCAATTGTACCAGCCTCCACCACTTCCTCTGGCAGCTCATTCCATTCACGTACCACCCTCTGTGTGAAAATGATGCCCCTTAGGTCTCTTTTATATCTTTCCCTTCTCACTCTAAACCTATGCCCTCTAGTTCTGGACTCCCTGACCCCAGGGAAAAGACTTTGTCTATTTATCCTATCCATGCCCCTCATAATTTTGTAAACCTCTATAAGGTCATCCCTCAGCCTCCGACGCTCCAGGGAAAACAGCCCCAGCCTGTTCAACCTCTCCCTATAACTCAAATCTTCCAACCCTGGCAACATCCTTGTAAATCTTTTCTGAACCTTTTCTACTTCACAATATCTTTCCGATAGGAAGGAGACCAGAATTGCATGCAATATTCCAACAGTGGCCGAACCAATGTCCTGTACAGCCGCAACATGACCGGTACTCCCAACTCCTGTAATCAATACTCTGACCAATAAAGGAAAGCATACCAAACGCCTTCTTCACTATCACCCCACAATCAAACATCAAACTGTTCATCTGCAAGGCTGAAGACTAATTTGCTCACTGATACACATAGCTCAATGTGAAATATATGTGCCACCACCTTTTCTCTGTCCTTCTGGTGCATTCTGTTGCAGTTGTCTTTACCCACACTTCCTGCCCTTCACTCTCCTATCAGCCCTCTGCTGGGTTCATTGACCCATATTGACTCCTTGCCTAACAATGTCTTGGTTCTACCGTTTAGGTTAGGTGCAAAGAAGATTTTTCAGACTAGTTCTAGGGATGGGTGGGTGGTGAAGAATGTTGTTGATTCAAGGTTAAGCTTGAAATGCTGTGGTTCTCCAAGGAGTAAAGGAGATTGAGGGGAGATTTGACAGAGATTATCTACATTATCACCACTGGCTTAATTAATATAGATAAAGAGTTACTCTTTCCATTATTAATTGTACCAAGGCTAAAAGACACAAGACTAAAGTAAGTATTTTCACTCTGTGAGTGGTACGATGATGATCATGAAGGTGGTGGCTATGGAAACAGTCAATGATTTCAGAAGGAAATTGAGTGGGAATTTGAAGAAAATGCACCTGCAGAGCTATGGAGTCCGAGTGATGGACTGGGACTGACTGTATGCTGGTCCCCCCCAGGGCACTGCTGTGAGTGGGCTTGTCGATGACCTGTGCTATAAATAACTACAATTCTGGAAGCCCCTCCATGGCCTGGCTCCTGTCCAGCTCTGTAAGATTTTCCAGCCTTGTAACCCTCTAAGATCTTTACACCTTCCAACTCCAACTCCATGGCCAGCTCCTCTTGGACAGTTTAATCCCTCTATAATTTGCAGCATGCCTTTAGCAGCTTGGACCTTGAGCTCTGGAATTCTTGCCTTGAACTGTCCTGTTGCTCTCCGTCTTTGAGACACCCCTCAAAACATATCTCTTTATCCTGTGTCATTATGCTTTTGTGAAGCTTATGTATTTTGTTCATTTTTGTTTTGACAAGGCACCTGGTCAAGCATGTTGGCAGGTTTTGCTGAGATAAAGAAAGAAAAAGAATTTGCATTTATATAGTACCTTTCACATCCAATGAAGTTGCTTTAAAAATGTTGACCATTGAAATGCAGGAAACACAAGTGCCAATTTGTGCATGGCAAGAGAGCAAAGAGATGATGTTTGATCAACTTTGTTTAAGTTAATGTTGATACAGGGAGTATTGACCTCGTTAGTGGATAGAATTCCCTTGCCTTTTGTTAAAATTGGACCATGTTTATCTTTAATATCCACCTGAGAGAACCACATTTATCTTTAGATCCATCTGAGAGGGCAGTTTTTTCCACCGTTTACTATTATCTATGCTATTTAACTCTGTGATCTGCCTGTATTGCTCGCAAGACAAAGCTTTTCACTGTGCCTCGGTACGCGTGACAATAAATTCAATTCAATTCAGGAACGACTTAAAATCTCATCCAGTAAATGCCGATGATGTGGCTGCGGTAGGCACGAAAACCAGGAATGTCTTTGCTAAGTTTATCAACTTGTTTTTGCATATTTTCTCTGTCTGAAATTATACAGGAAGATTTATTTACAAATTCCAAAACTTATGTAGAAGTATGTTGCATTACCTACTCCCAACCATTGGGGGCACCAATGCCTTTAAGTATAGTGACTCGCTTGCAGCCTCAAGTGGTGGTGATTGGCAATGCATCCCTTTTTCAATCATTTTAATAGTTTTTGAGTTAGGCACCTATGTAGTACATTGTAATGGGTGAATATTAGCTTAATTATAAAGTTACTGAGTCTTGATTTTTGTATGTTTGGACCATTTTAGTTTTGTTTTTGTGTGGAGAAAGGTAAATCAATGTCCTTGTTTAAGTATTGATAGTTAATGAAGTCATGATGGAAAGTGCATGAGGAGTCCATGACTCCTCTCAGCTAGTTCCTCTTTCTCTCTCCTCCCCCACTGATGTCACTTTCAATAAAAACACTCTACATCAAGAAACTAAATTAAGACCATAAAATGTTGTAGCAGAAGTAGGCCATTCAACCTGTTGAGTCTGCTCCACCGTTCAATGAGATCATGGCTGATCTAATCATCTTCAACTCCACATTCCTGCCTTATAACACTTGATTCTCCTACTGATTAAATATTTATCTACCTCAGCCTTGATTATACTTAATGACCCAGCCTCAACAGCTCTAAGCAGTATAAAGAATTCTATAAATTATTATAATCTTCTGTTATGACACAGTTTGTAAAGATTGGGTATTCCTTTGACTCGTCATGGGGTGAAATAATTCTGCAGGAATTGAAATACTTATTCCTTCTCTTTCAAAATCCGACAGTAGGGGTGAAAAAGTATTCACAATTTGAGCTGCATCTTTCAGCAGTGACGTCAGGAAACACTGCTCCTCACAAAGTGTATTGGAAATTTTGGGAGCTCTCTCCCAGCAAAAGCTGTGGATGGGGGTGGTCAATTCAAAATTTCAAACACTGGATTGGTAATGTTTTGAAGGCTAACAGTGTTAATGGTTGCAAAACTAAGGTGAGTTGCATTAAAATACATTTAAGCCATAATCTTTGAGTGCCAGAACTGAGGGACTGAATTGGCTCCTCTTTCTCTCTGTACTCAGTATTGACAAGGGGGTGTTGGTATCAATATAGCCATGAAAAAGTGAGTTATAGAGTCCAGACGTTTCTTCGTGCTGAGATGGGTTAACATGCGAAGCTGTTTCCAGGAAGTAGTTTCAAGGGAGTAAAGAAGTATCTTTTTTATTATAGATGGGGTTCCCTACAAGATTATGTTGGAAAAGAAAGGCCTAAACTACCTGATCAGATTGCACCTTAAGCTTCTAACGTTGTACAAAACCTGTCCTTACAATGTAAACCAGTATGCACGAAGGTCAATATATCTGCTCCAATATGTACAGAGCACAGGGCTACCAGTAGGATGTGGACAAGGTTTTTACATACTAGGATTAGGTGAAGTAGCTGACAAAGATATGTGTCGGTTTGAGACAGTATTTTCTCTTCCCCAATTCATTGGTCATCATGCAACCAGAAGGAAGTGGATGCTTGGGCGAGGATACAGAAAAGGTTTACCAGGATGTTGCCTGGTATGGAGGATTTTAGCTATGCAGAAAGGTTGGGTAGACTGGGTTTTTTTTTTACTGGAGCGCAGGAGGTTGAGGGGCGACCTGATAGCAGTTTATAAGGTTGTGAATGGCATAGATAGAGTGGAAAGTATGAGACTTTTTCCCGGGAGAGGTCAATTACTCAGGGAAAGCGCAGCATCAAAGGAACAGGAGAATCGACGTTTCGGGCATAAGCCCTTCTCCAGGAATGAGGAGGGTGTGCCAAGCAGGCTAAGATAAAAGGTAGGGAGGAGGGACTTGGGGGAGGGGCGTTGGGAATACGATAGGTGGAAGGAGGTTAAGGTGAGGGTGATAGGCCGGAGAGGGAGTGGGGGCAGAGAGGTCGGGAAGAAGATTGCAGGTCAAGAAGGCGGTGCTTAGTCTGAGGGTTGGGACTGAGAAAAGGTGGGGGGGAGGGGAAATGAGGAAGCTGGAGAAATCTGCATTCATCCCTTGTGGTTGGAGGGTTCCTAGGCGGAAGATGAGATGTTCTTCCTCCAGGCATCGTGTTGCCGTGGTCTGGCGATGGAGGAGGCCAAGGACCTGCATGTCCTTGGTGGAGTGGGAGGGGGAGTTAAAGTGCTCAGCCACAGGGCGTTTGGGTTGGTTGGTTGGTGTGGGTGTCCCAGAGATGTTCTCTGAAACGCTTCGCAAGTAGGCGGCCTGTCTCCCCAATGTAGAGGAGGCTACATCAGGTGCAGCGGATGCAGTAAATGATGTGTGAGGAGGTGCAGGTGAATTTCTGATGAATATGGAAGGATCCCTTGGGGCCTTGGAGGGAAGTGAGGCGGAAGGTGTGGGCGCAAGTTTTGCATTTCTTGCGGTTGCAGGGGAAGGTGCCGGGAGTGGAGGTTGGTGGGTGGTAGGTGAGGACCAGTGGGGTTCTGTCCTGGTGGCGATTGGAGGGGCGGGGTTCAAGGGCGGAGGAGCGGGAAGTGGAGGAGATGCGGTGGAGTGCATCGTCAACCACGTCTGAGGGGAAATTGCGGTCTTTGAAGAAGGAGGCCATCTGGATTGTTCAGTATTGGAATTGGTCCTCCTCAGAGCAGATGCGGTGAAGGCGAAGGAATTGGGAATATGGGATCGCAAAGGCGAAGGAATTCCAATTCCAATTCCAATTCCAATACTGAACAACGCAGATGGCCTCCTTCTTCAAAGACCACAATTTCCCGTCAGACATGGTTGACGATGCTCTCCACCGCACGTCCTCCACTTCCCGCTCCTCCGCCCTTGTCGGCGCAGGCTTGGAGGGCCGAATAGCCTGTTCCTGAGCTGTATTGTTCTTTGTTCATTCATTGAATGTGAGTGTTGCTGACCATTTATTGTCTGACCCTAACTACCCTTGAGAAGAATGTGAGTTGTTGCCTTGAACACAACAAAGTGATTTTATAGGCCATTTCAGAGGGCAGTGAGAGGTCAACTGCACCGCTGAAGGACTGGAATTGCATTTTAGTCCACATTGGTTAAGAATGAGACTCTAGCATTGCGTTAACATGATTGTCTTTGGTTACCTGTAATGTGGCCTTGAGTTGTTCAGTTATATCAAATAACTGCACCACCCCGAAGAAAAGGACTCAAGGCAACAAAAGCTTCTTTTGTCCTTTGCTCAAAGACAAGTCTGACCCACAGCACTGTGACCTCCATCATTGGCAGGGCAGAGAGAGACAGGTCCTGAAACCACTCGAGCCAGAATGGGGATTGAACCTCATGCTGTTGGTACTGAATTGATTCACATTAGCTGTCCCCATCCTCCTCTTTAAAAAAAAACGTCTGCTGTGACAAAATGCACTCGTACATGCACGTCATAGTCTGGAGCTTTGGATAGTCATGAGAGACTTTTCAAATTTCCAACCTCACCGTGGCTGACCAAGAATCTCTCTCACTCTTACCAGGTGGCCATTGATGTGAGTTGGAAGAATGTGAAAGTTGATACTTTATTTGTTTGAGTGTGTTATGAACATACCTTTCTTGACAGTCAAGACCTGGAGTGGAACTTGAACCCACGGGCTTCTTGGTTAGGAGCAGGGAATCTATCCTCTGCCTCATAAGACCAATCCTTGATGCAATGAAAAGTTGATCAGACTGATTACTGGGATCGCAGGCTCGTCAAGTGAGGAGAGATTGGCTCAACAAGACCTGTATTCTTTAGAGTTCGATAGAATGAGAGGAGACCTCTATAAAACATACAATATTCTGACAAGGCTGGACAGACTGGATTTAAAGATTATGTTTGCCCTGTCTGGAGGTCAAGACTAAGAGGTCATAGTCTCAGGAGATGAGGTAGGCCTTGAGAAGAGGAGAAATTTCTTCATTTGGGACGGTGAATCAGAAATTCTTTACCACATAACAGAGCAGAGGCCAAGTCACTCGTAATATTTCAGGAAAAAAATGGATTTGCAACCACTAAAAGGCATTAATGGGCATAGAGTGTAAGCAGGGGCGTGGCTTTGAGATTGAAGATCAACACGATCATATTGAATGGCAGAGCAGGCTCACTGGGCTGAAGGGCCTACTCCTCCTATTTCCCATGTTTCTATGACAAATACTGGCATGCCTCCATGCCCCTATCCCAAGTCCACTTTTTAAAAAATCTCCAAAGTAGTGATTTAGGTAAGGAAATAGGCTAAATCTTAGGTTGCTGTTGAGCAGGGGATGGGCAGTCTGCTCCAAGTTTGAAATAGAGTCACCAAAGGAAACAGCAATCCTGCAGATACTGGAGTGCAAAGTGCAAGCTCCACTTACATTTTTTTTTAGTTTTACTGTTAGGCTGAGGAGTAAGGAATAGATTAAATTTCAGTGAAAATTGAATTTGTTCGTACGAGTAAAATAAACTTGATCGCTCAGTTTGCAATTTGATTTGATTCACCACAGTACTGATCAATCTTCCTGCTGGAAAGTGGGTGAGGTGCAGACTGAGAATGGTAAGTATGATCATTTTCTCTCTCGCTCTTTTGAGCAGTGCAGCACAGATAGAATCAGAATGTTGATGCAAATGCCTGATCTTCAGGAACACAGAACCTCCCGAACGGGAAATTATAAATGTGTGGTGCGTATGCAGAATATCTAACAATTTAATCCTACTGTGTAACCTCCTCTAGCCCTACATGACTTTGGGATCTCCACATTCCTTCAATTCTCATCTTCTCATTCATTCTTAATTTTGTTTTTTCTGACATCCGTGTCAATGCCTTCAGCTGTCAATCTGTGAAATTCCCTCACTTCCTCTACCTCCTTGTAGACATGATTGCAGTCTGAGGAATCAAAGGCCTGTTTGTGCACAGAAAACACCAACAAACAGCAATCTGAAACTGATTAGATTATGGGGTTTATGTCACTTGTGTAATGCATTTTGGATAAAGTTTCTGTCCGTTTTCAAAATAGTGGCCATCGAATCTTTAGCATCCATCTGAGAGAGCAGATGGACCCTTGTTTGGACAACGCATCTAAAAGATGGCACCTCTGACAGTGAAGCACTTCCTCAGTACTTCACTGGGAGTGTCTGCCTCAACTTTGTGCTCAAGGCTGAGGGTTGGGACTTGACCTAACTCTCATTCATGAGTCAGTTTATTATTTTTGCAACAATCCAGCAGCTTCCTGGTCACTTTTGCTGACAGCAATTTTTCATTTCCAGACTTTTTGTTAAATTCAGATTTCAAACTACCATGGTGTGGGAATTGAACTCCCGTCCTCTGGATTATTAGTCCAGTAACATAACCACTATGCTACTGTCCCTGTTATTGCATTCTCTGTTATTACTTCAGGTTCCCAACATTCACAGTTGGGTTTTTTTGTTTATGTAGTTAGATTAAAAAAAAGACTTTTATACCGTGAGAGTGTGATATTATCTGCTCCCCCCTCCCATGTGATACTGCAGTAGTTTACTGGGAGTGCGTGATTCTCTTTTTAAAGTGTGCACATGAACCCCTGCTTCAGGGGAAAAGAACTGCAGTGGTGTAAGATCTACGGTGCATTGCAACTCCACGACTGCATAATCACCCTGCCTTGCCTTCTCTGTTGTAGCAAGTGGAGTGGGGAGATGAGGAGTGATCAGAAAGCTCCTAATGCTAATTTAAAGAATAGCATTGGAGGCAGAAGAGAATTCTTCAACTGGCCTTCTTATTTGGTGGCACGAAGTGAGGAGGAAGAGGGGAGCCATTGCCTGACTCCCACTTATCCTGTCATGAGCCCAAATGCATGACACTATCAGACTCTGAGGTAAATCTAAGGCACTGCACGGCACTGTGCTGCACAAGAGCAGTCTCCTGGTCTGTATACCTTTGTGATCATTACCATGATCACCTGGTCATTATCACATTGCTGTTTGTGCAAGGTTGCAGTGCACAAATTAGCTGCCTCACCGCAGCAGAGTTTACGACTCAAGAAGCATTTTGTTGGCTGTTTAGTGCTGTGCGCTGACCTGATGTTGTAAAAAGGCACTATATAAATGCAGATCTTTTCATGATTACTGTCCCAATGCTCTGTGGGTGCATGCAGAAGTCTGATGCCAACCAGATTAGACCCAGTTGCAATCGCTGCCCGTTTTGAACTTGTCTACTGCCTGGAAAGCCTATTAACCACTAATGGCAGACAGTTCAGACATCCTGTAGCAAACATAAGCCATTCCTCCTCCATTACATCCTTGCTCTTAACCCTTGCCTTGCTGGGACAGGCTAATATGACTGCTCTCCAGAAATTATTAAATCTTTGGTGATATGCACAGGGGAGAGTGACCAAGGTCACCAAAGGCTGTAGATCGAAGTCTTGAAGGATGACTGGGAAGACCAGCAAAGTGCTGGACTATGAATAGAATGCGTGACTGCTTAGGTCAAGGTGTCATAGCATTTAAGGTGCAATGAGGAGTAATGCTGTAGAGTTATTGCCTGCCCATAATTGCTCAAAGGACAGTTGCTAGTTAACCACATTGGATATAGAACAGTACAGCACAGGAATAAGCCCTTCGGTTCACGATGTTGTGCCGAACATGCCCCACGTCAAACTAATCCCTTCTGCCTGCCTGTAGTCCATAGCCCTGCATTCCTTGTATAATCATGTGCTTATGTAAAAGTCCCTTAAATGACCCTGTCATCTCTGCCTCCACCAGCACCCTGGCAGCGCGATCCATACTCCTCCCATTCTCTGTGTAAAAACACTTGCCCCTCACATCTCCTTTGAACTTTTCCCCCTTTCCCCTTAAATGCATCTCCCCCTAGTATGAGACATTTCAACTCTGGGAAAGACATTCTGACCGTCAACCCTACCCATGCGTCTCATAATTTTATAGACTTTTATCAAGTCTCTGAGGGGAGCCTCTACTGCTCCAGGACAAAAAAAAACTGAGTTTTTCTAGCCTTTCCTTATCATTCATACCCTCTAATCCAGGCAGCATCCTGGTAAACTTCTTCTGCCCCCTTTCCACAGCCTCCATATCCAACCTCTAATGTGGTGACCAGAATTGAATGCAATACTCCAAGTGTGGCCTAACCAAAATTTTATAATGCTGCAACGTGACTTCCTGAATCTTGTATTCATTTTCCTGATCAACAAAGACCATAAGACATAGGAGCGGAAGTAAGGCCATTCGGCCCATCGCGTCCACTCTGCCATTCAATCATGGCTGATGGGCTTTTCAACTCCACTTACCCGCATTCTCCCCGTAAGCATGCCATATGCTGCCTTTACCGCCCTATCTACTTGTGTGGCTATTTTCAGGGAGCTATGGATTTGAACCCCAAGATCCCTACGTACGTCAGTGCTGTTCCGGGTGCTGCCAGTAACTGTAAATTTTTCGTTAACATTTGATCTCCAAAGTGCAGCACCTCACACTTGCCCAGATTAAACTCCATTGGCCATCTCTCCGTCCCTATCTGCAACTGACCAATATCCCACTGTGGGTCTGGAGTCACATACAGTCCAGACTAGGTAAGGATGACAGATTTACTTCCCTGACGGACATTAGCGAATCAAATGGATTTTTATGACAATTAACAGTTTGTTTCAGATTCTTATTGAATTCAAAAATCACAATCTATCCTGGTTGGATTCAAACCCATATCCCTAGAATATTAACCTGGGGTTCTGGATTACTAGGCCACACAATGTCACAGTCTCACCAAAATTTCTAAAGTGAAGGAGATTAGTAAGGAGGCAAAGGACGATCATCCTCTGATGCATCAAAATTTTGGATTGTAGTTGATAATTCATCAAAATATCTGGAATGACCTGCCAGAAGAAGTGGTAGAGGCTGGTACAATTACAATATTTATAAGGCATCTGGATGGGTACATGAATAGGAAGGATTTGGACGGATATGGGCCAAATGCTGGCAAATGGGACTTGATTAATTTAGGATATCTGGTTGGCATGATCAGGTTGGGCTGAAGGGTCTGTTTCTGTCTTGTACAGCTCCATGATTTGACAACTAGCACCTTTGATGACTTCAGGAATGTCCAAATCGCTCTAAAGGCAAAGAAACATTTTGAAGTGTACTGGCTGGTGGAGATTAAGGACTACAATGGCCAATTAATGCACAGCAACTCCTACAAACATTAGTCTGATAAATGACATAGAGTGATCTTGTTTGAAGAGTAAATATTGACCAGGAACCTGGTGGGAACTCAATTCTTTTCATCTTTGAGATATCGTCCCACGGGCTCATGATCATGATATACACCTCAAGAGAGCGGATTGGACTTCAGTTTAGCCTTTTAGCACACAAGAGACCACAGTTACTTGCTCGCTGGTTAGTATATAGCAACATAGAACAGGACACTTCCTCCTCTGGGCCTATGTTTATTATCTTATTGAACTTTTATTGTTCCTGTTTTGTGTGCCATTTTTTCTATTTAGTACTTGGAGTCAAATTTCGCTTCCCATCATGAAAAAATAAGCTGGGGAGAGTGACGATGAAAACCTGCATTATTTTCCCTCACTGCCATTCCCCTGCTCCATCCCATAAAGCATGTGGCAAGATGAAAGAATTGGAGGTGGGGGAAGAGGTGTGGCTGTATGAGATATTGCATTAATACTTAATAAATGAAACCTTGTTGATAGCCAACACTGTAACACGTGCTTAGTTATGGGACTGTCTTTTCAGGATGTCTGAGGGATAATTATTTTTATCTCTGTCCGCCGGTCGTTTCTTTTAGCCACGTTTGGTGGCCTGCATTTTTTTAAAATTGGTTTACAGAAGCAGAGTTTCAACAAACAGGACAGGGAGGGTGAAAGGTTAGCCTGGGCTGTGACTGGAGGATGTACCATTAAAACAAGCACCGCTGAATAGCAAGACAAATAAACAGTGGGGTTAAGAATGCCGGCTGATGGAGGCGTTCGGGGTCCAGGCACGGAAGTTTTGGGATTGGGTTTGTTAGCATAAACTCTCTGACGTAAGCGTGGAGAGGGACAGCCGCTAAAATTCATTGTTTTTCACTTTCCCCTGGGACTTGAGTTGGAAATGATTCAAGGGTCTTGATACCAGCTGGATTGGAGTGATTCCATTGTGCTTTCTACTGCCTGTGGTGAAAGGGCTTTTGGCATGCAGTTCCAGTGCAGCTCATTTGAGAGAAATTACTCTCTCTTTCTCACCTCTGTGATTCCTTTCTGTTTTCCCCACCCCCTCGCCTCTGTCTGCCTGTCTGTATCTCTCTCTCTTCTCTCCCCCCCCCCCCACCCCTTCCCACTTTACATTATAGACCATCTCTCTTTCTCCCTTTCCAATATTACACCAAACTTCTCTCCCTATTTTCCCTTCACTCCACCATTGCCCCTCTCGCCTTCAGCTACCCAGGCTCTGACCCTTGCAATTTGCAACATATATCTCTGTACTCCCCACTTCATCCTAAAATTCAGATTTTTCATGTACTCTAAGGTCTCCCTTGTTATCTCAGTGCAAATGGCTTTTTCAGAATGTTTTTGCTTTGTTCTTTAAAGAAATGTAGACTTCTCTGGCAAAGTCAGTATTTGTTGTCTATTCCAAATTGCCCTTCAGTTGAGTGGGTTATTGGTCGATTTTAGAACACTGTCATGCATCAATCACATTGGACCTAAAGTCATGTTTAGACCAGATTTCTGCTCCTAAATGATATTAGGGAACATAGGACTCAGACTGTTTTAGCCTGTGAAATACAGATAGTTAATGAATTGGACCAGAAAGATTTTTATAATGGTTATTGAATCTGGCTTTTGACACCAAACCTTTTTAATAAATTCTGCAGACTGCCATGGTCGGATTTGAATCCAGAGCATAAGCCTCAGCCTCTGGATACTAGTGTGGTCACATGACTGCTGTGCCACCATGCTCACAGAGTTCCTGTGTAGTGCCTTAGGACATAAAGACATAGGAACCAGTGGAGGTCATTCAGCCTGTCAAGTCTGCTCTGCCATTTAATGCAATCATGGCTGATTAAACAATTTAATGCCTTTTACACACGATCCCCATAACTCTTTGCATGTTTGATAATCAAAACTTTTATCAACCTCTACTTTAAATTTACTCAAAGGTTGATTGTCAGATGTACCATGATACAGTGAAAAGTATTGCTTTGGGTGCTATACAGGCAGATCGTGCCATAGAAAGTGCATCAGAGTAGCAGAACAGTGAGAATACAGTGATATAGCCACAGAGAAGGTGCAAAGGGAGAGAGAGTGAGATCAGCATCAACATTTTGAGAGGGAGAAAGTGAGGACTGCAGATACTGGAGATCAGAGTTGAGTGTGCAAGTGCTGGAAAAGCACTCGGTCACATATCATCCAAGGAGCAGGAAAATTGACATTTCAGGCATAAGCCTTTCATCAGGAATGAGGCTTGTGAACCAAGAGGGTGGAGAGATTTATGGGAGGGGATGGGGCTGAGGTAGGGGGGAAGGTAGCTAAGAGTGCGATAGGTGGATGGAGGTGGGGGAAAGTGATAGGTAAAATAGGAGAGTGGAACAGGTAGGTGGCAAGGACGATGGACAGTTCATGAGGGCAGTGCCAAGTTAGAAGGTAGGATGTGGGATAAGGTGGGTGGGAGGGGAAATGATTGATCCCGTGTGGTTGGAGGGTCCCGATGCGGAAGATGAGGCATTCTTCCTCCAGGCGTCGGGTGGTTAGGGTTTGGCGATGGAGGAGGCCCAGCACCTACGTGTCCTTGGCTGAGTGAGAAGGGGAGTTGAAGTGTTCCACCATGGGCGGTGGGATTGCTTCATGCGTGTGTCCTGGAAATTCTCTGTCTCCCCAATGTAGAGGAGACTGCATCAGGAGCAACAGATACAGTAAATGACGTGTGGAAGCGCAGATAAAACTCTGATGGATGTGGAAGGCTCCTTTGGGGCCTTGGATGGAGGTGAGGGGGGGATGTGTGGGCACAGGTTTCGCAATTCCTGCGGGGGCAAGTGTACGTGCCGGGAGGAGAGGGTGGGTTAGTGGGGGGTGTGGACCTGACAAGAGAGTCTTTGAGGGAATGGTCTTTATGGATTGCAGATAGGGTTGGAGAGGGAAATATATCTCTGGTTTTGGGGTCCGTTTGTAGTTGGCAGAAATAGCGGACGATGATACGATGTATCCAGAGGTTGGTGGGGTGGAAGGTGAGGATTAGGGGGTTCTATCCTTGTTGCAGTTGGAGGGGGTGGGGATTCGAGGGCGGAGGTGCGGGAAGTGGATGAGATGCGCTGGAGGGCATCATCGACCATGTGGGAGGGGAAATTGCAGTCTATGAAGAAGGAGGCCTTCTGGCGTGTTCTGTGGTGTAACTGGTCCTCCTGGGAGCAGATGTGGCAGAAGCAGAGGAGTTGGGAGTAAGGGATGGCACTTGTATAGGAGGCAATTTGGGATGAGGCGTAGTCCAGGTAGCTGTGGGAGTCAGTGGATTTGTAGAAGATGTCAGTGTTGAGTCGGTCACTGCTTATGGAGATGGAGAGCCCCAGGAATGGGAGGCAGGTATCCAAGATGGTCCAGGTGAACTTAAGGTCAGTGCGGAACGTGTTAGTGAAGTTGATGAACTGTTCAACCTCCTCGTGGGAGCACGAGGTGGCACCGATACAGTCATCGATGTAGCAGAGGAACAGGTGGGGGATGGTGCTGGTGTCGCTGCGGAAGGTGGACTGTTCTGTGTACCCGATGTAGAGACAGGCATAACTGGGGCTCATGCGGGTGCTCATGGCTACCCTTTTGGTCTGGTGGAAGTGGGAGGAATCAAAGGAGAAATTATTGAGGGTGAGGACCAGTTCAGCCAAACAAATGAGAGTGTCAGTGGAAGGGTACTGGTGGGGACATTGGGAGAGGAAGAAATGGAAGGCTTGGAGGCCCAGCACTTGCATGCCCTTGGTGGAGTGGGAGGGGGAGTTAAAGTATTCAGGCATGGGGCAGTGGGATTGCTTCGTGCGTGTGTCCTGGAAATGTTCTTTGAAGCGTTGTCTCCCCAATGTAAAGGAGATCACATTGGAAGCAACAGATGCAGTAAATGACGTGTGGAAGTGCAGGTAAAACTCTGATGGATATGGAAGGCGGATAGAGGTGTGTAGGGACTGGATGTCCATGGTGAAGATGAGGCGTTGGGGGCCGGGGAAACGCAAGTCATAGAGGAGGTGGAGGGTGTGGGTGGTGTCCCGAACGTAGGTGGGGAGTTCCTGAATGGTGGGGATAGGACAGTATCAAGTTATGCAGTGATGACTTCGGTGGAGCAGGAGCATGCTGAGACGATAGGTCGGCCAAGGCAGTCAGGTTTGTGAATCTTGGGTAGGAGGTAGCACTGGGAGGTGCGGGGTTCCCGGACTATGCGGTTGGAAGCTGTGTGTGGGAGATCCTTGAGGTGATGAGGTTGTGTATGGTCTGGGAGATGTTTGAGAGGTGCATTTGAGAGATCCGTTCAAAAGTCTGATAACAACAAGCAAAAAGGTGTTTGTGAATCTATTTGCACGTATATGCAAACTTTTATATCTTCTGCTGGATGGAAAAGGGTGGAAGAGAGCATAATCGGGTGGGAGGGGTCTTTGATTATGTTGGTTGTTTTCCTAAGGCAGCGGGAAATATAGGCGGAGTCAATGGCCAGTGAGGGACTGGGCTGTGTTCATGAATCTGAATTACTTGTGGTGTGAAAAGAGCAGTTGCCATAGTCCAGATAAGATGCTTTCTATATTGCATGCGGAATTTCCTTAGCCTCCTGAGGACGTTGTTGTGCTTTCCTGACTGTCACGTCGACATGGGTGGACCGGGCAAGTTGTTGGTGATCATCACTCCCCAGAGCTGCTTGTTGTTGACCATCTCCATTGATGCAGACAGGGACATGCACTCGACTCTGCTTCATGAAGTCAGTGACCAGCTCCTTCATTTCGCTGATATTGATAGAGAGATTGTTGTCTTTACACCATGCCGGTAGGAACTCAATCTCTTTCTTGTGTTCTGTCTCACCACTGCTTGACATCAGACTTGCGAGTCTGGCGTCATCGTCAAACTTATAAATAGAGTCGAGATGGAATTTGGCCACACGGTTGTGAGAGTGAAAGGAGCACAGGAAGGGGCTGAGTACAGCCTTGCGGGGCACCTGTGTTGAGAATTATGGTGGAGGAGACATTGTCACTTATTTTTACTGGTTGCACTTTACGGTTCAAGAAGTTGAGGATCCAGTTACAGAGAGGGGAGCTGAGACCTAGGTCTCGGAGTTTAGAGATGAATAAAAGTGCTGAAGGCGGAACTGTGGTCAATAAGTGGGAGCCTGACATAGGTATTCTTGTTATCCAGATGGAAGACTGAATTCCCATAGCCCTCTGGGGTCAGGAATTCTAAAGGTTAGCCATCCTCTGAATAAAATAATTTCTCTCCTCTTGGAGCGATGTGGCAAACCCTTATGTACCCCATGGTTCTAGAGTCCCCAGTCGGGAGAAACCTCTCACCTGTGTCTACCTGTACCTACTCCTTTAAGTAGTTTGTAGGTTTTTATAGGCACTTTACTGTGTTAATCGTGTACTCATATTCTGACTGAGCCCTCAGGAGCATTGTCAGGAAACTTCTGTCGGCAAATAGTTGTGGAAATCTTGAACTGCAGTTGAGTCTGATTCTACGTTTAGTAAAGCTGTCTAAAACACAATGAACTTGGAGAAACAGTGGGAAGATGAATGTGCAAAGAACTTCAGGGAGTCAAGGTCCACGTACAATTTAAAAACCAGCTGGCGGGTACAAAAATTAATTTAAAGGTGCTGGATTTCATCTCAAGACACACACAATACACAAACAAGGAAGTACTTCTACAATTATATGGAATGTTTGTCAGACCTCATCTGGAATATTGAGTTCATTTTATGAGTGACCCACCCACAGGGAACTCTTGGAAAACGTCCAGTGATTGTTCATGGGATGATATTTGGAACAAAGGGATAATGCTATATTGGGAATAAATGTGAGTCATCTTCCTTGGGAATGAGGAAGGTAAATAGTGATCTGCTTGAGGTGTTTAAGATATTGAGGGAATTGATGGCGTAAATGAGCAGCTATTTTTCCCCGTATTAGTGAAATCTCTCACAGCGTAGCTCATTTGTTACATATTTTTGTGTGTCTCATGCTCCCACCAAGTCTGTTTCAACACCATCTCCCCTCATTCCAACCTCTTGCCAAGAAGGGAAATATCATGGGACACCAGGGCAGGCTTGAGGGGTCAAATGGCCTACTCCTGCTCCTATTCCTTATGTTCTTATGATGGGCTGAATTAACATCTTCTGTGCTATCCAAATACCAATTCCAAAATGACCAATTCAGCCTCTCCAGTTTATTCCTTCATTCAATTAAGACCATGGCTATAACTCTTGTCTCTCTTGTCAATCAAGCCTATGAATTAGAAAATGACCTAGCCTTTACTGTTAGTTTGGGGAGAGGGCTCCAAACAGTGTTGATTCTGAGAGAAGAAATTTTTTTTGTTGCTGTTTTAATGTACAAACATTCAAATTAGGGGCAAGAAAAGGCTATTTGGCCCTTCCAACCTGCTCTACCATTCAATAAGATCATGACTATTGCGATTGTAACCTTGGCTATATGTTCCTGCCTCTCCCTGATAACCATAGACTCCCTTGTTAGTCAAGAATCTAGCTACCTCTGACATAATATATTCAATAATATATCCCACCAGTTGCTAGGAAAGTTCCAAAGACTCATGACATTCTCAGAGAAACAAATTTACATCTCAGTCTTGAACAGAAGACCCCTGGTTTTTAAACTGTTTACCTATTTCTAGTCTCTCCTGTCACTCTTTTATGTTTCATTAAAATATAACCCCTTTTTCTTCTGAACTCCATTGAGTCGAGGCCCAATATGCTCCACCTTTCCTCAAAGATTCCTTCATCCCAGGAATCAGCTTTGTGAATTTCTCTGAATTGTTTCCAATGCCAAATTCACCAAGGCTACTTTGCCAGCACCTTGCAAACTCACGACCGATATCATCCAAAATGAGGATGAAGGTAGCAGGTATATAGGAACATCATAACCCACAAGTTTCTTCCCAGGCTACACACCATCCTGACATGGAAATATATCACCGTTTCTTCAGTGTCACTTGGTCAAAGTCCTGAAACTCCCTCTTTAATGGTATCATGGGTGTATTTGCTCCAAATGGACTACGCTGGTTCAAGAAGGCATCTTACCACCATCTTCTCAAGGGCTACGAGGGATGGACAATGAATGATGGCCCAGCCGGCGACATCCACATCCTGAAGTGAATCCTAAATGTGCATATAAAAGTAAAGTCACCATTGTCCTCTTTTCATGAGATAGCGACGGCTGGTGGTAGTTTAACCTGAGGATCACCACACGAGGGAAGAGGTTAAGAAGCAGTTCTTCATGGTGCAGGAATGCAACCCATACTGTTGGCAGCAGTCATCATCACAAAGCAGCCATCCAGTAAACTGAGTATATCCCTCCTGAAGAAGAGTGACTAAAACTACATATCAGTGCTCCCAGTGACATCTCACCAAAGCTCTCCACAACTCTAAAACTCTGGCCAGAGAGACAATAGGCAACCTCCTGGACAAACAGAACAGACAGGTTCCTCATTGCGCTATCAACAAAGGCTGCATACTCAAACTACTAGACCTGTGCTTAACAACGCACTTCACATTCAACAACCAAATATATGAACATATCAATGGGACACCTATGGACTCATCCATCTCTGGGCTCATAGCAGAAGCAGTGATGTAAAGATTAGAACAAACAGCACTACCACAAATCCAATCCAAACTCTGGATCAGATACGTGGGCGACACTTCTATTGTTATTAAGAGAACAGAAGTTGAGAGCACACATCGGATTATCGATACCTTGCTCACAGGGATCAGATTTACGATAGGGGAGGAAACTAACAATCAACTCCCATTCCTGGATGTGATGGTATGAAGAACACAGAACAGTAAATGCACCACAAAAGTGGACAGGAAAGCCACCCACACCAACCAGATCCTGAACTACAACAACCATCCGAACACACATAAGAGGAGCTGCATTAGGACTGTGTTCAAAAAGACTACAACACACTGCGGCACTGCCAACCTACGAAGAGAAGAAGGAGAACACCTCTGCAGAGTATTCCCCAAGAACAGATATCCCCACAACTTCATCCATTGATGCCTAACAGACAAGCAACGCAATGAGGACATGGCACGATCTAACTCACTAGCCACGCTATCTTACATAAAAAACGCCTCAGAACTGACAGCCTTCTCCGCCCACTGGGATCCATGACAACCCATAAACCGACAGGCACGCTCAGAGAGCAACTCACCAGAACAAAAGACGTAATGCCCACTGTGTGCAAGGCAAACAAGCTTCCATGCAAAGACTGCATGAAACACTATATAGGACAAACAGGCAACTAAGAATCTGCATCCACAAACACCAACTAGCCACTAAATACCGCAACCACCTATCCCTAGTAGCCACACACACTGATGACAAGGACCACAATTTCGACTGGGGCAACACAACCATCATTGAACATGCTAAACAGAGGACAGCCAGAGAATTTCTCGAAGCATGACACTCATCCACAGACTCTATCAATAAGCACGTAGACCTAGATCCAATATACCGGCCACTACAATGAACAACCGGAAGCAGCAGAAACTGAACCAAATAAATTCCAGAGGACACAGTACATCAGCACTTCACAGGAGGCTCCAATGCACTGAAGATGTCACCGAGACAGGGGACAAAACGTCTGCAAATCAACTTCCCAGCTCGGCAAAAATACAACTATGACAACTGCATGGCTGAGGTTACCATGAAGATCCTGCCCTCCCAACCTTGCCCCTCACCTGAGGTGTGTCACTCTTTCTCGCTCTGTCTCCCTCACTTCCCCCTCCTTCCCTACGCTATTCCCTACGCCTAAAATCTTAATCCAAAAGTCGATGTTAAGACTGCACATGCTGTCTTTTGATGGTCGAAAGAATGCACACAGGCAAAGAGACTCTCTGTGTTATGCTGAAGCAACGATGTGGTACCTTACGAAATGGTGTCTGAAAATCCAAATATATTACATCCACATCTTCCCCTTTACCTATCCTGCCTATTTTCTCTTCAAAGAATTTTAATACATTTGTCAGGCTTGATTTCCCCTACATGAAGCCCCACTGTCTCTGCTTAATCATACTATATAATTCTGAATGTTTTGCTATACATTCTTTACAATATACACTAACATTTTCCTAATAACAGATTTAAATTGACTGGCCTATAGTTTAGCTTTTTTTCCCTCCTTCCCTTTTTATATGAAGGTGTTGCTTTGGCAATTTTCCAATCCTCTGTGATGTTTCCAAAACCTAAACAGTCCTGGAAGATTAGATTAGATTAGATTACTTACAGTGTGGAAACAGGCCCTTCGGCCCAACAAGTCCACACCGACCCGCCGAAGCGCAACCCACCCATTCCCCTGCATTTACCCCTGCATGGCCAATTCACCTGACTGCACATCTTTGGACTGTGGGAGGAAACCGGAGCACCCGGAGGAAACCCACGCAGACACGGGGAGAATGTGCAAACTCCACACAGTCAGTCGCCCGAGTCGGGAATTGAACTCGGGCCCCTGGCGCTGTGAGGCAGCAGTGCTAACCACTGTACCACCGTGCCACCCACGACCACTGTACCACCGTGCCGCCCACAAGTCAGTGCATCCAATGTCTCTGGAACTACTTCCTTTACTATTGTATAATGTATACCATCAGATCCTTGGGACTTATTGGTCTTTAGCACCATTAGTTTCCCCAACATTTTCTCACTAGTGATAGTTATTGTTTTTAATTCCTCTCCTCCTTTTGCCCCTTGATTATTTCCTAATTTTGGAATGTAATTAACGTCTTCTACTGTAAAGACTGATAGTATTGCCTGGATGATTGCAGCTCCAACAGCACTCAACAAGCTTGACACCAACCAGGACAAAGTAGCCCACTGAATCGATTGGCATCGCACCCACAAACATCATTTCTTCCACTACCATCAATGCTCAGAAGCAGCAGTGTGTATTATCTGTAAGGTACATTGCAGAAATTAGCCAAAGCTCCTTATTCAGCACCTTCCAAACTTACGCAGAAGGACAATGGCAACAGATACATGGGAACACCACCACTTGCAAGTTCCCCTCAAAGCCACTCACCATCCTGACTTGGAATGGTTCACTGTCGCTGGGTCAGAACCTTGGAATTCCCTCCCTAAGGGCATTGTGGGTCAACCTACAGCAGGTGGACTGCAGCAGTTCAAGAAGACAGCTCACCACGATCTCCTCAAGGGCAACTAGGGACGGTCAATAAATGCTGGCTGGCCATTGCTGTTGAGACCAAGCCCATCAAAAAGTAACAACAGCGAGAAAAAGATTTTAAAAAATAGGTGTGGCTGCGTCTGCCTCTACTGCACAGTGCCCAGGAGCGGGAGAGCCCCAGGCTCAGGAGCTAAACATCGAACATTACAGCGCAGTACAGGCCCTTTGGCCGTCGATGTTGTGACAGCCTGTGGAACCAATCTGAAGCCCATCTATCCTACACTATTCCATTTTCATCCATATGTTTATTCAATGACCATTTAAATGCCCTTAAAGTTGGTGAGTCTACTACTGTTGCAGGCAGTGCGTTCCATGCCCCTCCAGTCTCTCAGTAAAGAAACTACCTCTGACATCAAATGCTGCCTATCCCACCACCATCTTGCTTACCCCCACTCTTGTTATCTGCGTAACTACACCCCAATGTGCTTTTGGACTTCCATTATTTATTGCTGTTTACCATTTGAAGTGTAGAGCTGAAAATGTGTTGCTGGAAAAGCGCAGCAGGTCAGGCAGCATCCAAGGAACAGGAGAATCAACGTTTCGGGCATAAGCCCTTCTTCAGGAATCAGGGTACACTTCACTACCATTGAAGTGTACCCTGTTAGATCCTCTGTCGGTCCAAAGTGAACCACTCAATGTTTGGATAAACTGTTTGGCCACAGTTCTGTCCATTTGTGTAGCAGTATAAGTTATGCCATTGTTATTGCTACTTTGAGACCGGTGTTCCAATCCCATTACAAGCTCACCAACCCTGACCCTGACCCTGGTTGATTCCCTGGGCCTCCTCCAACTCTACAACTGCCAGTAATATAGTCCTTTTAATTCCTAATTTTTAAGAAAAAATTATTTGGATTTCATGATCAATCATGGCGGGATACAAACCTATTCCTCAAGAGAATTTTCTCTCAATGGTTGGTCCAGTCACATTATCACTTTACCGCTGCCTCCCTGTCTACTTTGCCTCTTTGCATGGGGCTGTGTGTCAGATGTCAGATCATGTTGTTATGAAGCATTGAGACATGTTGCTATATTAAAATCACTTTGTAGTGTCAGTAAGGAGCAGTATTTGGGGGAGTGTAGCATGGAAGGTTGTCATTAAAAACTTGGGCTGTATGGGAGAGAGGTTAATTGGAAAGTGGCTTTCAGAATCTTTGAAATGAAATCCAAATTATTATAATTTTGCCAGCTCGGTGAGAGTTTTTTTCCCCAAAGCTCTTCACTTGTGAGTCCTCGACATGTCGCATCCCTTATTGGATGTCCTAAGCGATTCTTGCAGGATCCATCACTTTCAAGCTCGCTGTGCTAGCTTCCTAAATTCTCCAGCACATTGGGAAAAGTGGGAACAGGAGAAGCCAGTGTCAGTTGGATCATGGCTGACCCGTGTCTCAGCTACCTGCCCACACGCCTAGTCTCTAACACGTTTTGCTGAACATAAGTTTGGCAAACTCACTGACAATGTTTTCCATGAGTGAAAAGTAAAAGTGGTTTTCGCCTTGCAAAGGTTTGCGAAATGGTTAATTTTATCAGACTCTGTTCTGGAATGAATAAATACCTCAGGAAAACCACATGCGCTCCAAAGACCTGTTAATGAGTCACTGCCCTTCTCCCCAAACCATCATGTGTCAGTGATGATAGACCATCTTTATATAGACGTCTCCTGCAAAAAGAGCTGTCTCCTTTATATAGTAAACAACAACAGCATGACTGTCAGAGTCTCCACTGTGTGATCAAGTGGGGGGAAGAAGCTTGTAGGTACACACTTTAATAAGATTGAATAGTGATCTGATTTCTTGACCTCGTTTTATTTATGGAAGTTTTTGATCTGCGCAATTGTGCTGCTTGGTACAGTATCATACAGCAGAGAAATAGACCATTCTGCCTATCAGACCTGTACCATCCCTCCGATACAGCTATCCAGTTAGACTTGCAATTTATTTTTTACCTCTTTGAAGTATGTGATGAATTACCTCTTGAAAGGATTCCTCAGCCACTTTCTGTCAATTGGTTCCGGATCTTGACAACTCGCTGCACCAAACAATTTCTCCTTGTCTCGTCTCCAGTTTCTCTTCC
Organism: Chiloscyllium plagiosum; assembly: GCF_037043375.1. Classification (NCBI taxonomy): domain Eukaryota; kingdom Metazoa; phylum Chordata; class Chondrichthyes; order Orectolobiformes; family Hemiscylliidae; genus Chiloscyllium; species Chiloscyllium plagiosum. The sequence continues at coordinate 110,310,296 of NW_028270145.1, read as the reverse complement.
CATTCATTTTAAAACTGACCTCTTCCTGCTATTGGAAACAGTTTCTCCTTATTTACTCTTATCAAAGTTCCTCCTTATCCAACTTGGAAATTCCCATTGATTTCTTCAGTCGGAAATGATGTAAATTTAGATAAATGACTGGAACTGTTGCTCTGATTTAGCTGGAGGGGTGACGCTTGCTGCAGCAGTGAGTAATATTGAAAGTTTAGCTGGCATGTCCTGCTCCCATTCCGGCAGAAAGCAGACGGTATAATGAGTAATATACAAAATAAATGTTTGTAAACGTCTCGAGGTGCCGGCACAGACGGGGCCATACAGTCGCATTAAATACCCTGTTTCTGCAAGGCTGTTAACCTTGTTTGTGCCAGCTGCCATTTCTATCAGGAGAGGGTCACTGAGGGGTTGCCAACTCTCTTGGTCTGTTTTGGAGTCTCCAGGAACAGAAGATTAATCTTCAGAGCATTGTTGTCAGCTAAAACACTGCGAGCAAAGCTAGGAGACCTTTTAAAAAAGAGAATTGTATTCTTTCATTGTCTTTACTCACTTGTGTTTATCATCTTACATACACATGTGAAAATTGGTCATATGTAAATTTGATCTCATGACGAAAAGTCTAAAAGGAACCCAGGACTTTAAGTATATCTTCTGTATAAGTCAGTTCTAGGTTTCTTTCTGAGCTTAAACTGCATTGTGATTATTATTTAATGAGCAATATTATAAAATTAAATGCACGTTTGGGAGCCGTTAGAGTTTTCTCAGTGCCAGTTTTCATGGCAAGCTCCTCGCCAGTCGACAAATCTAATATACACCATATTAAGACCCTTTTGGGAAAGTGAAATGAGAGCACAGCTCAGTCCGAACTTGAGAAAATTCGAGTTGTTGATGAGCATCAGTAAAATTATCATAGAATCATCTGTGAGGGTGAACAACTTTATGCCATCAAAGATGTGAAGAAAAATATTGGATTGATATGATGATACCGAGGATGATTCCTTGAGGAATGATGATGCGGAAGTTACTGATACAACTGATATTAATGAAGATCTGTTATTGATGGTATACAATCATGCTATTGGCAGGAATTGATTGTTAATTCTGGTAACAATTGCTGCTATTTCAGAGGATTTTGATTAATTATTCTGGTTAGTTCCATAAGACTTTAGATGTAGGGATGGAAGAAGGACATTCAGCCTGTCGGATCTGCTCTGCTATCAATGCGATTATGTCATGGCTAGTCAGATAATCCTCAACTTCACTTCCCTGCCTTTTCCCCATATAACACCGATTCCCTTACTGATTAAAGGTCTGTCTGTTTCAGCTTTGAATATACTTAATGACCCAGTCTCGACAGCCCTCTGCAGTAAATAATTCCATGGATTTACCTTACCATTGTGGAATGCGTTAATATTGCATTTGATAAAATGTGTGTGATTTGTGATGTTACAAAATAAATATCAGAGAACTAATATGATTTATTTTAATATTGGTATTTACTGTATTCCACTGTGGTGGTCTATTTTTGAGCTCAAATTAGGCACGCGTCAATCCCTCAAAAACATTGCCTGTATGAATTGGTTTCAAAGATTGGACTTTTACGAAGGTATAAGGAACCTCATTTGGCCTTTCGTGCATTCCTTATTTTAATCATCCGAACGCTGGTGGCTGTGCTTGCAACTTTCTAGGTCGAAGCTCTGGCATTTGCTAACTAACTTCTGCATCGGTCTTCCAGTCTTTCTTCCCTTAAGACACTTGAAAATATCTGTTTCACCAGAGTTTTGTCCTAACATCTCCTTAAGTGTCGCTATGTCTATTTTTGTTAGACTTCACCGCTGGGAAGCACCTTGGGACAATTGTCTCAGTTCAAGGTGCTACATAAATGCTATGTTTTGCAAACTATTCCAACGTAGACTTATTCTGAATTGGACTGATGGTCTCATAGGCAGTTGTTGTTGTTAGGCAAGGATTTGGTAAGAAAGAACTTTATTACTTTCCACTTGAACTCGGGAAGGTGGGGAACCATGGGGTTGACAATGTCAGCTGACCATTGGGAGGGGTAGGTAGCATTTGTGCCAGGAGGTCATGTGATGAAACCTTCAGGTATTGATCTGACTAGAGTTGGCAATCCCTATCTCTCCACACTGTGAGTTGTTTGTTATCAGACCCTCCCTTGTTTTCCACCAAGTGGCAACTGAAGTGATGTATTCTCCAGTTTTGTTGGACTTGAATTTGAACCCAGTACAGTTGCCCTGATTTGAGGTTGTGTGCTGGAGTAAAGACAGGCGGTGTCTTCAAGTGTTACTTCAGGAGGGCTCAATGAAAGTAGGAGGGGAAGAGCAGAGACATTTCATTATTCCTTTCCAGGAATGTAAAACAGTCTTGTTGCAAAAAAGTGTTTTATATTTATGTGTAACCCCTTCTCCAACTCTGGATTTCCAATGTGCTTTAAAGCCCTTAAAGTACTTCTGAAGTTTAGTCTTTTTTTGTAATGTCAGAAACACAACAAGGTCCCCTCAAGCAACAATATCATAATGACCAAATCATCAATTCTATATATTGGTTCAGGGAATTGAGATTGACCAGGCCATTAGGGTGAACTCTATTTAGCCCTCAGTTCTGGTCACCAAACTTAAAGAACGAGATCAAGACCTTGGGAAATGTGCAGGGAGCGATATAGTCATTTTGTGCCAGAGACAAGGGACTTTGATGAGAATGCAGAAGCTTGAGATCTCCTTAGAGCAGACATGATTAAGAGGAGTTTTAATGGGAATGTTCAAAATTGTGATGGGGTTTGATTGAGCAGATGAAGCGAGAAGGTTTCCAGTGAAAGAGGGATATTAACAAGAGCATTCTGAGTTAAAATAATTGCCTAAAGAACCTGAGCCAGAAAGGTTTTATGCAGCAAAATATTATGATCTGGTCTGCACAGCAGAAAGAGCAGATTCAATAGAATCTTTCAAAAGGGAATTGGACATATGCCTGAAAGGGTAAATTTGTGGGGCTTTAGACAAATAACAATGAACCATGTGAGTGAGACTGGTCCGAAAGCACCCTCAGAGATCTGGAACTGGCTGACTGACATCCTTTTGTGCTTTAGGAGTCTGTGATGTCCTGGGACCTTCGAAGTGCCCTTAAGAGAGCACCTGGGGCCTCGCTGTATGTCTCTTTTGGAAGAAGAGGCCTTTAACATTTAATTTTCCTTCCATTATCGGCACACAGTGTCAACAGTGTGTACCATGTATAAAATTGACTGCAGAGATTTATCATGCCTCTTTTGACAGCACATTGCAGATAAACGATCAACACGACCTAAAAGGCTGGGGATAGCACATGACCTGCACCCTCCTCTCCAAGTCTCACACCATCCTGACTTGGAACTATATCACTGTTTCTTCACTGTTGCCAGTTCAGCATCCTTAACCTACCTTCCTAACAGCACTGTTGGTGTTCCTACATCTCAAAGACTGCAGCAATTGAAGCAGGCAGCTCACTAACACCCTCTCAAGGGTAATGGAGGGTGGGCAATGATGCCCATATCCCACGAATGAACAGTAAAAAAGAATTAGCTGAGATTGTTAGATTTTTGGATATTGAGCAACAGAAAACGTATGCAGTTTGGATGGAAAAGTGGAGCTAATGAGAAGATCAGCCACAATCTAATTGAATGGGAGACCAGGCTCAAGGGAGCATATTAAAATACTTCAACCCCCAAGCAAGTGTGATCTGCACATTGTCCTGACACTTTGTCTGCAGCATATAGTGCAAACTAATACAGTATTATTTAACTCACCCTGGCTGACACTGCCAATTCTGTATACTGCCAACTGGTTCCTCCTGACAATACCAGCTCAGGTGCTGCAAATTGAAACAGCCTGGCCATTTCTGCATAATTGCTGCAGTTTGCCCTTGCAATATGAGCTGGCTTCTTATGTTGCCAGGTGACTAACGTCTGTACCAGCTCTGTGTAACACCAATTTAATCTATTGCTGATACTTCACCTGGCCAATTCTGTCCCTTCTCCTTTGCTGAAAGTTGATTGTTCTGACCTTTATGTTAAACCTGCCAGTTGTGATTGCCACATTCAGAACCAGTTCAATTTTAGATGAATATCAGAGTTAAATTCCTGTCTGTGCCCAAACAGCAGATATTCTATTCCTCTTCTTTACCCCAACATCCAAATCCATTTGGAGCTCGGAAGGTTTTCCTCATTATGAAGCTTTATTTTACTTAGAATCTGATATTGGTGAGCCCTACCGCTGATGTTAACATGAATCACTTCAGCTGAACTTGTGGCTTTTAATGTCATTTGCTGTTCAGCCGATCCTGACTGCTCCACAAATAATCACGACAGATTATTGAATGTGATTGTCAGGTTAGAGGACCTGATGTTGACCTCCTGTTGGTGTGCTGTAAATTTATGCAGTGGTCCAGTGCCATTCAAGCCCATCAGTGCTTAATTTTTTGGGCAATATTTGTCCCTTAGTCGACATTAGGGAAAAAAAATCAATTTTTCTTTTGATATCTCATTACTCTTTACATGAATTCTTCTGTGTACAAATTGGTTTGTGTCCTTTTTGACAGTGACCACCTTTCAAAATTCTTTCTTAATTATCTGTAAAGTGCTTTGGGAAGTCCTGTGGATGTGAAAGGGGCTATAGAATTGCAAGACTTAAATTTTTTTTTCTTTTTTTTTATATTTCACTTTTTGTTGTAGAGGTCTGAGCTGGATCTTTGGAAAGGTTACTATAGTAACCTCTGTGGACTTCCAGTTTGGGTCGTGGGAGCATGTTCTTCTCTTCCCCCAACTTCCCCACTTCTCATGGGAAAGCTGATACATGTAAACATTGGAGTAAGCTAGAGTTGGGATGCCAGCTGGGACCTGAGTACATGTGAGCAGTTCCTTGTGTTTACAATATTAACATAAACAAGTTTCCCTGATCTTGGTGGGGCATGAAAAGCGTTCTGTCTTTGAATTAGAATTATGTTGTACATCCATGGTTTTCCTCGCTCTCACCATCTGCCGCGTCAGGTATTGACTTTCCACCTTGAATTGTATCCAGCTGGGACCCAAGGAGATGGAAACCTCTCCTCTCTCTGCTGGCTGTGCAAGTCTATGTCAAACAAATTGAGGAAGCTTCACCACACATGCCAGTGGGCACATGTCCACAGCTCAGTACTGCACTTAACTTGGCACTTAGCATGCAGCCTTTCTCCAATAGGGTGGCAGGTATGTTGAGTGGAACAGTGCAGTGCAGATGCCAAGGGGAAAGAAGGACGTTGTTCTGGCATAGTAAAGGGAGCTTCCCAGTTAGATAACAGAATGTTTTTTCCCCACACAAGGGTCACCACTAAATGCTATTTTTAATAAAGTATAAATAGGCAGCAAAGGGAAACTCTGTTGAAACAAGAAAATAAACAAGTGTTTATTTACTTGGATTAGATTTGCGTAAAGCTAAATCTGTTTTCCTATCTTACCTTCCCCTTGGCCCTGACTCGTCTCTGTAAAGGAAAGGCTGCAAGGACCAAATGGTCTTTGCCTGGTTGTTATGATTTGGTAAGTTGGCCAGAAACCATGTAGAGAAGCCTCCAGGATTAACTTGAAAGAGAAGAATGCTACAGGTTTGAGCTGGCCACAGTATGGACCAGAGGGTCTCTATATTATGGAATGCAGGCTCAGTTTTCATCAACCTTTCCCCACCTGACAGTGTATAATGAATCTAAAGTGCACAGTCTTGCCAGGGAAAATAGACAATCTAGAGCAAGTAAGGTTCAGCATCACAAGAGGTCATAGAGATATACATCACGAATAAGACTCTTTGGTCCAACATGTCCATGCCGACCAGATATCCTTAATTAATCGAATTCCATTTGCTAGCATTTGGCCCATATCCATCTAAACCCTTCCTATTCATATACACATCCAGATGCCTTTTAAATGTTGTAATTGTACCAGCCTCCACCACTTCCTCTGGCAGTTCATTCCATACACGTACCACCCTCAATGTGAAAACTTTGCCCCTGACGTTCCTTTTAAACCTTTCCCCTCTCACCTTAAACTTCTGCCCTCTAGTTTTGGATTCACCTACCCTGGGAAAAAGATCTTGGCTCTTCATACTTTCTGTGCCTGTCATGATGTTATAAATCTCTACAAGGTCACCCCTCAGTCTCCGATGCTCCATTGGAAATAACCCAATTATAGAGTCATATAGCATGGAAACGGACCCATCGGTCCAACTGGTCTTGGCTGACCAATTTCCCAAATGATTTAGCCTACCCTATAACTCCCTGAGAGGAGGTATGTTCAAAACTGAGATGAGGATACTTCTGTCAGAGGGTTGTGAATCTGTGGAACTTACTGTCCTGGATTATTGGTTCAATCAACAGATTGAAGAAAGAAATAGATATATTTCTGATGAAAAGCTGGATAAAGGGCTATGGAGAGCAGGCAGGAAAGTGGAGTTGAGACCTGGATAAGATCAGTCATGATCATGTTAAATGGCACAGGGCTGAATTGCCTACTCTCACTCCTAATTCCTATATAAGAAGTATTTCACTGCACATTCATACCTTGAGTTTTACACAAACCTCATCTGGCATACTGTGTACAGTATTGGTCACTTCTTTTACAGAAAGATATGGGATCGGAAGGACTCAGAAGAAGGTTTATTCGACTAATACCTGGGATGACAGATTTGCCTTATGAGGAAAGGCTAGACAGGCTAAGCCTGTATCCTCTGGAGTTTAGAAGAGTCCGAGGTGACTTGATTGAAGCGTACAAGATCCTGAGGGGACTTGACCAAGTGGATGTTGAAAGGATGTTTCTTGTGGAGGAATCTAGAACTGAGGATCATAGTTTAAAAGTAAGGAGTTGCCTATTTAAGACAGAGATGAGGAAAAAATGTTTGTCTTGGTGGGTTGTAGGTCTTTGGAATTTCCTTCTTCAAAAGGCAGTGGATGCAGAAACTTTAAATATCTTTAAGGAAGAGGGCGATAGATTCTTGATTACCGAGGAGATGAAAGAATACCGGGAAATTCAGGAATGTAGAGTTGATGTTAAAATCAGATCAACCATGATCTTATTGAACGGCGGAGTAGGCTTGAAGGGCTGAATGGCCTCCTCTTGTTTCTTGTTTGAAAGACTAAGAAGACATCTTGAGTCCCTCCTTCTTTATCTTTTCCCTCATATTTACAAAGTCTGTAAGTCTAGGCAAGACATCACTAGGTGATGAGAGCTTTTGATCGGCCCAACAAAAGCAACCTGAAATGAAGGAACAAAAATAAAAGTTGCTGGAAAAGTTCAGCGGGTCTGGCAGCATCTGTGGAGAGAAATCAGAGTTAATGTTTTGGGGCCAGTGACCTTGCTTCAGAACAGGACATTTGAAATGCGGTTACTGCTTTCTTCCAGCAGTGACCCCTCTCGCCTTAAGCACAAGAGGTTTTTGGTTCACTGCAGAGGAGTCACTCTATGACATTTTACCCCAATGTGGAGCCTCACCAGGATCACTGCAAAAATCAGGCAAGTTGGATGATAGTGTGTAGCACCTAGCTAAATTTAAGACACCAGCTCTGTTCAGATGAAGCTCCTTAAAATACAGTCATAGAGACATACTGCACGGAAACAGACCCTTCAGTCTAACTCGTGCATGCCGACCAGATATCCTAAATTAATCTAGTTTCACCTGCCAGCATATGGCCCATATCTCTCCAAACCCTTTCTATTCATACACCCATCCGGATGCCTTTTAAATGTTGTGATTGTACTCACCTCCACCACTTCCTCTGGCAGCTCAGTCCGTACACCCTCTGCATGAAAATATTACCTCCTAGGTCCCTTTTAAATCTTTTCCCTTGCACCCTAAACTAGTTCTGGACTCCCCCACCCCAGGGAAAAGACCTTGTTTATTTACCCTATCCATGCCCTTCATGATTTTATAAACCTCTATAAGGTCACTCCTCAGTCTCCAACACTTCAGAGAAAAAAGCCCCAGCCTATTCAACCTCTCCCTATAGCTCCAACCCTGGCAACATCCTTATAAATTTTTTCTGAATCCTTCCAAGTTTCACAACATCCTTCTTATATGAGGGAGACCAGAATTGTACACAATATTCTAAAGTGGCCTAACCAGTATTTTCAGGGCTAGGTGGAATGGTGGGGGTGAACAATGAGAACTAAGATCAATTTTGTTGTACTACTAGCTTTTAAAACTTACAGGATGAAAAGATTTTGTTGTTCTGAAATTTTTACAATCTGTTTTGTTCTCATTGGGGTGAGAGATGTATATGAAAAATGTGGAACTTGCTGGCTACTATTAGTTTGTCATGCGCTCCCAGTGTATTCAACAGAAAGTTCCCAACCATGTGTTTTGATTCTAGTCACAGAAGAGTGCCTTCTGACCCAGTTAATGCCAATTTGTGTTGAATTCTGAGCCCATGTGTCCAAGGGATCATATCAAGGTTACCCATACATGTCCCTGCAAAATCTGTGTACTTATTATTGTCCAAATAGTCTGATCTTGGAGAAGATACCCATCCTTGGGTTCGAAAGAAACCAGCGTTCAGTTCTGACCACCCAGTCCACTGTAATCCATCGTGAAATCCTCCTCCTTTCATTAAGTTCTCAACTATAGTCAAAAAGAATGAGTCAAGTTGACATCCAAATGTCAGGACTCTCCTCTGGGTAAAATTTTGGGGTGAAATTCCAACCAACATCTCAACCCTGACAAAGTACAGCATTTGACAGATATTTCAGACAAAACAAGGGCTAGTGCCCCTTGTCAACCATTCCCCCCCCCCCGCCCGCCACCTATTCCGATTAGTGTTAAAAATTCATGTAGCCTTCATTCAGAAAGTAGGCGATGCACATAATTGCCTTAATCAGGTCCCTCCCTTAAGCAGCTCTACCTGCAGGGAGTTTGTGGCCATCAAATTCGTTACTATTTAGGAACATAAGAAATAGGAGCAGGAGTAAACCTAATAGCTCTTTGTCGAGAGTGTGCTGCTGGAAAAGCACAGTAGGTCAGGCAACATCCGAAGAGCAGGAAAATCGACGTTTTGGTCAAGAGCCCTTAATCAGGATGCCTGACGTGCTGTGCTTTTCCTGCACCACACTCTCTACTCTGATCTCCAGCAACTGTAGTCCTCACTTTCTTTCTAATAGCTCTTTGTGTCAACTCCACCACTCAATACATTTGTAGCTGATCTAAAACCTCAACTCTACCTTTCGGCTCGATCTTCATATCCCTTGATTCTTTGTGTCCGATAATCTTTCCATTTTCTTCTTGAATACATTCATTGACTGACCATTTGTGATCGCCTGGGGCTGGACAGTTCCAAAGAATCTCAACCCTCATAATGCAGATTGTCACTCTTCAGTGACTGACTCCTTAACCCTAGAATTTTTTTCATTTGTACAAAGGATGCAGGCGTCACTGGCTTTGAAAACCCATCTTCAAAAGAGTGACCTGAAATGATCATCAATTGTAGTAAAACCCTCAGGATTACTCATCTCCTCCCCATGGGAATTGTTCTGTTCACAGTAGTGATTGCCATTTCAAAATGTTTGATTACAGAAACATAGAAATGGGGTTTGGAATAAGCTGCTGTACCCTTTAAGCCTGCACTGTCATTCAATATGATCCTGGCTGACCATCCAACTCAGTCCCTTGGTCCCTTTTTCTCCCCATACCCTTTGATCCCTTTAGCCCTCTTGAAAATATTCAATATTTTGGGACATTTATGAGTAAAACGATCAGGTGTAATGTAAAGATGACATCTTTTTAAAGGAAGTTGTTGGCAATGATACTGTGATATCCCAGAATTGAAATGGTCAGCACAAGATTACTGGGTCGGAGTATTCAGAGTTGGGGAGTGAAGGTGGGTAAAGGAAGCTGAGATACAGATCCGCCATGATCTGCTTGAAAGGCAGAACAGTATTCGAGCTAACACATGGCCACCTCCTGTTGCTGTTTTGCTATTCTCATGTATATCCAACCTAATCTTGTCCTCACTTATTACAGCAATTGACTGAACTGCTGTGAATTTCCAGCGTTTTCTGGTTTTGTTTATTTGCTCACCCAAGTTTACTTCAGATTAAATTTCTACCTTGTTGAAAGGGTCACCATCAGGATCTCCTTCACTGTGTCTATCTTGAACAGGAGTCACAACCACAAAAAGAGCCAGCATGGCTTGTGATTAATTCAAACATCCTTTTGGGGTTTTTTTTAACCCCCCCTTGTTTATTTCTATCTGCACTTTTGAAAATATTTTTGTTTAGATAGTGAGTCCTCACAATGTGGCCAGGGTGCTGACTGGGGAAACACTGAGTATGACCTGTTGGGAGTCATATTGTGGACACCTCTGGCCAGAGTTACTGACCACATCTCCAATGGTACCCGTTCCATCCCAGGCGACTGGAGTGGTCAGCAACACCTCCCGGATATTCCTGCTGGACCACGTCAACAGGCTACGCTGATTAAACAGCAATAACAACGAGAGAAAAAACCATTTAGAATTAACCTCCGAAAAGAGCTGGTTAAAGGTACCTGGTGAAACCTAGCGCCAAATCCCCTTAAAGAGAGGAATGCATTGATGCGGTTGTCTGGCCCCACAATGTTTTTTTTCAGTTAGTTTACATAAAAGTTTAATGTCAGAACATGAAAACCACACCACAACCTTTGATACTGCTGGAAATTGCCAGCGAAAGCAGTCACTGCCACATTGAATAACATAGCGTTTACAGTGAAGAAACGGGCCGTCAGCCTGACTGCTCTGTGCTGACATTTATGTGCCTCACATGCCTAACCCCCTCCATTTACTTCATCTAACCCAGTAAACAACATCCTTTTGTTCCTTGTGTCCCTCATACACATCAAGTTTCTCTTTAAATATACCCATACTATTTTGCCTCAACCACTCCATGTGGTTCCACATTCTCACCACTCTCTGGGTGTATTGGGTTCCCCTCAATTCCTCATTGGATTTATTAGTGGCTATCGTGGCCACTAGGTTTGGAGCACTCTCACAAGTGGAAACATCTAGTCAAGTAATCAGTTCTTGTGTGTTTCTGGGAGTAGATAAACTGGAAATGGATTGTGTGGTCAGAGATCGACTAGGCAACTGCTCCTGGAGGAAGAATGCTGTTTGTGGAAGATAGATGGGGTGATTAAATAATCTGGAGCTTTACTTCACTATCTCCGGGGTTTGGAGTATATTTGCTTTTGGTTAGTTTAGTTGGCTTGCAAAACAGAGTGATGCCAACAGCATGGATTCAATTCCCACATTGGCTAAGCTCATCACAAAAGTCTCACCTTCTCAACCTCGCCCCCTCACCTGAGATGGGGTGACCTTTGGAGGGGCGGTGGGGGAGGATAGAGAGGGGACAGCCTTCTGGGAGAATGGCAATTTTACCTTTACTTTAGCATTGACCTTCTCCTTCAAACGAAGTGCATCAGATGGGGCTAATGATAAGATAAATAAGAAGACCTATAGAGTACAGGAGCAGAGATATCTTTCTGTAATTTCCAGGGCCTTGCTGTGGCGATACCTGGAATATTGTGTGTAGCCTTGGTCTCCTTATCCAAGAGCATCCCTCAGCAGGGAGTGCGGTGAATGTTTACCAAACAGATTCCTGGGATATCAGGATGGACAGGTTGAATCAGTCAGCAGTATACTCAGTAGAGTTCACAAGAATGAGGGGAGTCCTAATAGAAACCTATAAAATTTGAAAGGCTGGCACGGTGGCTCAGTGGTCGGCATTGCTGCCTCACAGCACCAGGGTCCTGGGTTCAATTCCAGCCTTGGGAGACTGTCTGTGTGGAGTTTCCTCCGGGTGCTCCAGTTTCCTCCCACAATCCAAAAGATGTTCACGTCAGGTGAATTGGCTTTGCTAAATTGCCTGTAGTGTTAGGTGCATTAGTCAGGGGTAAATGTAGGGAAATGAGTCTGGGTGAGTTACTCTTCGGAGGGTTGGTGTGGTTTTGTTGGGCTGAAGGGCCTGTGTCCACGCTGTAGGGAATCTAATCTAAAAGTTCCAGCAGGACCACACAGAGTAGATGCAGATGAGATGTTCCCTGTGGCAAGGGAGTCCTGAACCATGGTTAGTCCAGTGGTATGAGGTAAACTATTTAGAGCTGAGATGAGGAGAAATTTCTTCAGCCAGAGAGTGGTGAAATTGTGGAATTCACTACCACAGAAAGCAGACGCCAGAACATTATATGATTTCAGGAAGGAGTTGGATATAGCACTTGGGGATCAAACGATATAGGGGAAAAACAAGACAAGGCTATTGAGTTGGATGACCAGCTGTGCTCATAATGAATGTGGAGCAGGTTTGAGGGGCCGAATGGACTATTCCTGCTGCTATTTTCTATGACATTCCAGTGCCATGCTGTCTGCTGTAATTTGGGACTTCTCGCACAAGTTCTCACAAGCATCAATGTGTCACGTTTGTTTTAGTAATGTTGAGTGAGGGATGCGCACTTTGGGAAGTTATTCCCTCACTTCCCCAGCTGAGCCCTTCTCTGATGCGGCAGAATATCTCAGGGTTGATACATAAAAATCGACTGGACAGGCTGGGACTTTTTATCACTGGGGCATAAGCAATTGAGGGGTGACCTCATTGAGGTTTATCAAATCGTGAGGGGCAGAGTTAAGATGAATGATGAGGGTCTTTTCCCTAGAACGGAGGAGTTCAGAACTCGGCAGCATATTTTTAAGGTGAGAGGAGAAAGATTTGAAAAAGGACATGAGGGGCAACTCCTTTACACAGGGTGGTTTGTGTGTGGAATGAACTTGTGCAGGTGCAGTTACAACATTTAAAAGACATTTGTACATGTACATGATTAGGAAAAGTTTGGAGAGATATGGGCCAAGTGCAGGCAGGTGGGACCTATTCACTTTAGGAATATGGTGGGTATGACTAGTTGGACCGAAGGATCTGTTTCCATGCTGTATGAGTCTATGAGAGCAGCTGAGCCCTCGGGTTCACATTGCACTAGGGCGCAGTATCCCTGAGAGTGCAGCTCCCCATCAGTTCAACACTGGGAATGCCAGCCGGTATTTTCTGTTATGGTCTCTGGAATAAGGGTGCTATATCTGCTGTTAATCTGATTCAAACTGACACAGGGATAAGGGCCTTACTTGGGGTAAGAATGTGTGTGCAGTGAGTGGAGACTGAATGTAGCTCCATTAAGTAGTTGATGTCCCAATCTCTGTTCACTGTAAATAGTGACCATCGCGGGAGAAGATGTGACCTTGACACAAAATACACCCATCCAGGAGAAAGGCTAAAGAGGGCAAACTGATGAGGCAAAATAAGATAGTTTGTAAAAGACCAGAGAGAGGGAAGACAAGGGACGTGCTTTGGCAAAAATCCTGGGATTGCCTCACGCAAAACAACAAACAACGTGCAGACATCAGGAGGGAGAACTCGTAAAACACAGTCAAACAATTATGAGAAATTATACTGCTGCCAAAAATAAAATATCATTTTAAGAATGGAGAGTGGACACCCAACACCCAAACCCATTGGGTTTATATATAGCTCTCTGTAAATAAACATCGAAAATCTGCTGGTTTGAATACAGAGCAGGAACATTCCAAGCTGCAGCAGCAGGGGGCGAAGGGGGAGTGTGTAGGAGTGACTAGGTACTGTGTGTATATGCGTTTGCTTGAATATCTGTATGTGTCTACTTGTATGTACATTTGCTCGAATGTTCTATGTCCGTTGTGTCTGTATTTGTGTGTGGAGCTGTATACGTGTATATGTCTGATTGAATGTCTGTGTGTGTATAAAGGGACAGCTCCTGCCATTTATTTGCACAGCAACCTGAGGTTGTGTTTAAATTTAGCTGCTTAATAACGACTCAGGAAACAGACTCTCGTGAACTCAACTCTAATTGCGACATAAATCTTTTCTTATGGTTTCCTACACAGACCAGACTGGAAATCGGACTTTGGATTAGTCCTGTAGTTTTGGGGACGTAGCAGTAAGCTACAGAGAGGCGGCAAATTGACTTTCGAGGAGGATGGTTCAATGCAGATAGCGAGCAACACGTGTTCTGCTACCATCTCTTCTTCACCTTGAGTTTAACCTTTTTTTTAAATAATTTGATTTATTTATTGTCACTAGTAACTTGTTAGAAAATACAGTGAAAAGTATTGTATAGTGTTGTCACTTGGAACCCCTACAGTGTGGAAACAGGCCCTTCGGCCCAACAAGTCCACAATGACCCTCCGAAGAGTATCCCATCCAGACCCATTCCTTTACATTTACCCCTGACTAATGCACCTAGCTTACACATCCCTGAACACTATGGGCAATTTAGCATGGCCAATTCACCTAAACTGCACATCTTTGGATCATGGGAGGAAATCCATGCAGAAACTGGGAGAATGTGCAAACTCAACACAGACAATCACCCGAGACTGGAATTGAACCTGTGTTCCTGGCGCTGTGAGGCAGCAGTGCTAACCACTGAGCCATTGTGCTGCCCTATCTCCAGTGATATCTTAAAACATAGAAAAATTAACCAAAGCATAGAATATAAAGGCAGAAGAATTAAGAAATAAGGAAAGTGTCCAACTATACAGTCCTTCCTGTTAAGTGCTCCATCATGGCCCACGGGCCGGGTGGCTAGGCATGAGACCCCTTACCCACTCTTCAGCACCATCTCGCCTCCACCGACGTCCTCATCACTAGAAGTCCTCACTGGAGTCCCCACTGCAGACCCCAACTATACTGCTGGGTACCGCACCAACCCAGACTCAACACCACCACCTTGTCGATGAAGCCACTGCCCATGATGCCGCAGGGTACTGGGCCCAAACCCACCAATGGCTCTGCGAATCTGCGCTGGACACTGATGCCGCCAGGAACCCAAACTCACCTCCACAGTATCAGCCATGAGTCAGTGCTAGGACCGCCTAGACGATGCAGAGGCTGCTGGGAACCCAAACTCCCCTCTGACACCAATGTCGTGAGTCCACGCTGCTGGGCCAACTCGATACCGTCCATGCACTGAGCTCTTCACCAAGATGTAACTCAAGCAAAATAGAAGAGAAAAGAAAAAAACGAGAGGAAAAAGAAAAGTGAATAGAGCGGATGAGCTCGAGGCTCAGAAGCCCTACTCCTCCACCGTCTTTTCAGAAATATCTTTTTTTAACACTAATGCATTCCTTCTTGGATCTTTTATTGCAGGAGCCCCATAGTAACAGGTATGCACTGATTGAGGCACAATTACCAAATGCCCCTTGACCAGTTTGTCAAGGTTTCCTCATTTTTAATAATTCACTGCTTGTCGCATGTTTTCATATGTGTCTGAAAGACCTACAATTGTAAACAAGCGTGTGTCAAGGATAGCCTGTCTGTCCCTTTTCAAAAGATGCTCTTCTGGCCATTTGAGCTTAGATGGTAGTAATTAGCCAACTATGCAATGTGTTCGTTACCCTAAGCACGACCCTCACCCAATGCTGGAGATTACTTTGCAGCTTGTGCCACTAGAGGGAGTATTAGCTGAGAAGTTGCACTTATCCATCCTGAAATTAGTGCCTCACGAATCAAGGTTTTTCTTCCTGGCTTTTGCAGCTCATTACAACATCCAAAGCACATTTGCAAAAAGAAGGCACAGCGCTGTGCTCCATAATATAATTCAGCATCGAAGGAAGCTATTTGGCCTGTTGTGTCTGCACTGACGTTTTGGCAGAGCTCTCCAATGTGTTCCACTGCCTCCAGCACCCTCCCCATAATTCTAAAAATGATTTCTCTTTCAGTTATTGAATCTGCCCATGCGCCCCTTCCTGGCAGAGATTTCCTGATGGCACCAGTTAGAGCAGAGAAACGGGCCATTTAGCCTGTTGAATCCCTATTGGCTTCCTGCAGAGTTAAGCCAGTCAGTCCCACTTGGTTCCTGTTGTCCTACAAATTTATTTTCTTCAAGTATTCATCCCATTTCCTTTTGAAATATTTGATTTGTTCAATGCCATTTGCTATGTAACAAAAAAGTCCTTCCTCTCATTCCTCCTGCAGCTCTTGCCCTCAATCTTAATCTGTATCCCTTCGTTCTTGTGCAGTCACATAATGGGAAGAGTTTCTCCTTGTCTGACTTAACCTAAGCCTGTCGTAACCTTGTACACTTCTTATCAAATCTCCTCAATCTCCTTGGCATCAATGAGAACAACTCTAGCCTTTCAAATCTAACCTTGTGATTAAAACTCTTCCATCCATGGAACTGTTCTCATCAATCTCTTCCTACCCTTCTCAAGAACCCTCACATCTCTGTTTGGTGACCAGAACTGATGTAGTATTTTATTTAGGATCTAGCCAGAGCTTTACAATGGTTCTGAATAACTTCTCTGCTTTTGTGCTCAATTCTTCTATTTATAAAGCCCAGGATCCCACGTGTTTTGCTAACAGCACTTGCAGTATTTCCTGTCACCTTCTAAGATCAATGCTTATGTACTCCTAGGTTTTTCTGTCCTTGCACCCTCTTTAGAACAGTCTAATTAAGTCTATTTTGACTCTTCCCTATCCCTTGTACCAAATTCCCTTCTATTCACTGGTGTTAAGTTCCATCTGCCACTTGTCCATTATGTCAGTCTGTCCAGATCCTGTGGTGAGCAGTTTGTATCATTCTCGCTGCTGGCTATCGCTCCAAATTTGATGCTGTTTGCAAATTTTGAAATTTTATACTCCAAGATCCTTGAGTGAAAGCAGCAGTCATCCTAGCTCTGACCCTTGGGGAGAGTCTGCCACCTACCAGTCTGAAAACCACCTTCTACCATGACTAGCTGACTTCTTTCTCGGCTAGTTTATTTTAACCTCTCATATATTGCTATTCTATCAGCCTTAATTTTATTTGCCAATCTTTTTACATGGTACTTTGTGAAACACTTATTTTAAAAATCCAGATAGACAACATCGTTGCATTCCTTTCAATAACCTTCTCTGTTATTTCATCAACAACCTCAATTAGATTGCTCAAACATGATCGATCTTGAACCGATCTGTGCATCTCTCTGTAATTAACTCAAACTTCTTGGCCACCTGACTAAGAATACTTAAACTTCACCCACCTTTGATGTTAAATAGCTGGGCTGTAGGCGCTACAATTGTCCTTGCAAGCTTCCTTAAAGAAAGGTGTCACATTGGCCACTCTCTAATTTTGTGAGTCCCTAGAGTTTTGGAAAAAAAACTTCTTTATTCCCCCCATTGCTTTTGCCAAGATTTTGAAAGCTGTTACCAACCATTCTGACAATTAGTTAAATAAGGTGGTTAGGAATTAACATAGGTTGCTTGCCTTTATTAGCCAAGGCATTGAATAAAACAGCAAGGAGGTTAGGCCACAACTGGAGTGTACTGTGTGCTGTTCTGGACACCACATTTCTGTGAGGAAGGATGTGATTGCACTCCTATTGTCTGCATTACTAGTCCAGTAGTGTGCCATTATACTAAGATACCCATGTTTTATAAAGTCATAGAGTCATACAGCACGGAAACTGACCCTTCAGTTCAACAAGTCCATGCTGAACATAATTGTAATTATTCCCACCTGTCTGCTCTTGGCCCATATCCTTCCAAACCATTCCTACTCATGTAGTTACCCAAATGTCTTTTAAATGTTGTAACTGTACCCTCATTCACCACTTCCTCTGGAAGTTCATTCCACACACAAACCACTCTGTGTAAAAATTTTGATCTTCGTGTCTTCCTAAAATCTTTTTCATCTCACCTTCAACATGTGCGTCCTAGTCATTAAAGCCCCCATCCTTGGGAAAAGGCAACTACCATTAATTCTATGTATACCTCTTATTATTTTATACATCTCTTTAAGGTGTCCTCTCAACCTCCTATGCTCCAGTGAAAATGTCCCGGCCTTTATTGAGCAAGCAGACCTGAAACCCACTCTCTGTTGATCCTGCTATATTAAACCAGGTATTTGAGGGCCCATAGTCCAGCTAGATTTATCCTGTTGATGATTCTTGTCTCTTTGTTGCTCACTCTCAACAATGTGATTAAGTGTGATTGGGACTTTGGATGTAGGTTTGCTCACTGAGCTGCAAGGTTCATTTCCAGAAATTTCATTACCCTATTCGGTAACATCTTCAGTGGGCCTCAGGTGAAGCGATGCTGAGAATTCCTGCTTTCCATTTATATGTTTGGGTTTCTTTGGGTTGGTGATGTCATTTCCTGTGGTGAAGTCACTTCCTGTTCCTTTTACTCAGGGGGTGGTAGATGGGGGTCTAACTCTATGTATTTGTTGATAGAGTTCCAGTTGGAATGCCATGCTTCTAGGAATTCTTGTGCCTGTCCTTGTTTGGCTTGTTCGAGGATGGATGTGTTGTCCCAGTCGAAGTGGTGTCCTTCCTCATCCATATGTGAGGATACTAATGAGAGAGGGTCATGTCTTTTTGTGGCTAGTTGGTGTTCATGTATCCTGGTGGCTAGTTTTCTGCCTGTTTGTCCAATGTAGCGTTTGTTACAGTCCTTGCACGGTCTTTTGTAAATGACATTAGTTTTGCTCGTTGTCTGTACAGGGTGTTTAAAGTTCATTAGCTGCTGTTTTAGTGTGTTGTTGGATTTGTGGGCTACCATGATGCTAAGGGGCCTGAGTAGTCTGACAGTCATTTCCGACATGACATCACCAACCCAAAGAAACCCAAACATATAAATAGAAAGCTGGAATTTTCAGCATTGCTTCACCCGAGGCCCACTGAAGATGTTACTTAGTAGGGTAACGAAATGTCTGGAAATGAACCTTGCAACTCAGCGAGCAAACCTCAACCTGAGTTACAAAACTTCTCAAAACTCGCTGTGATTGGGACAGTACAATGGAAGAAATAAAGACTTGCTTTTCGTAACCATTGGATGTAGATACTCTTCTAATAGGCGAAACATCAAATTGTGCTTGGCAGACTCCCACAAGCAGCAATGTGGTAATGACTTTTCAGTTCTATCTAATATTGGTTGAGGGTTAAGTATTGGCCGGCACATTGAAGAGGACTTACCTGTTCCTCTTCGAAATATTGCCATGTGATATTCTAAATCTATTCAAGCAGACTGATTGATTGCACCATGGTTTAACATCTCATCCAAAAAACAGACCTTACGCTTCCTCAGTACCACACTGGAGTGTTAGACATAACTTGGGACTGAAATCTGGCATGGGACCTGAACCTGGAATCTTGAGAGTCAAAGGCCCCAAGCTGAGCCACAGCTGAATGGAATGGAATGATTCATTTGTGCACGGCAAACTCTCTGAAACAATAACGTGGTAATGGCCAGGTATTTTCTTTTCACAAGCAAACAGGAAAACTCAGCAGGTCTGGCAATATCTGTGAAGAGAAAGTAGAATTAACATTTCGGGTCCAGTGATCCTTCTTTAGAACTGATGGTAGCTAGGAAGCGGTTGTTTATGCAGAAGGTGGAAAGAAGGTGGTAAATGATAGGTGGAGATAGAGCCCAGAGAAAGAGAAGAATAGTTGGGCATTTTCTTTTAGTTATTGGTTGGAGGCTGATCATTGGCCAGTTCTCAGAAGGTAGTTTTGCTGATCTTTTATCTCCACTTTTTGGCATATTCCCCCAAAGACTGCATCTCTGACAGTGCAGCATTCCTTCAGTGTCAGACGAATGTAGCACCACCGCTGGAAGCCAGTGTAGGTCGGGGTACACAGGACAGAGCACTACAGCTGATGTTGGACCAGTGAAACCATGCTGAGTACAAGCAAGAGATCACAAATGTAATTTATACTTTTGGATCCGAATTCACCAAGTTCAGGACCTGCCTGAAAGTTGTACATTTGGAGTTGGGATTTCAGTCTGTTGTTGTAAAGAAGTTAAAAAAATCACACAACATCAGGTTATAGTCCAACAGGTTTATTTGGAAGCACTAGCTTTCAGAGCGCTGCTCCTCTAACAGGTGGTTGCGTCCAAATCAGTTGTAAAGAAGATTTCAGATCAGTCAGGGCAAAACAGAGAAAAAAAATTATTTGATTCAATTCCTTTGCATTCTCCAAAAACGAATAATCCTGGAGAATTCTAACCAATTCTATATCTTTGTTAACTCACCAGACATCTTAAAAGCCTTCAAAATGGTTGCTCAGGCTCAAAGTTCCTTAGGCAGTGTGCCCAGGAGATGTGATAGACCTCAAGAAAGCCCACTTCCACGTGGGGATTGGCTCACAGCACAGGAAATTGCTGAGGTTTCACGAGCACAAGATATTCTCTCTTGGCCTCCCCGTTTCTAGCCAGGTTGTCTTTCTGTGGTTACACCTACGGCTTCAGGACCTGCACATCTGTCCTTTACATAGACAGCAAGCTCATGACCAATACTTCAGGGTCTCCCAAGGACAACAGTCTCCAAGCATCAGATTTCTTGTTAACATTGAGAAATCACAGAGCTAAGACTAACTTTTAGCGGTGCCTATTATTCTTGGACACCTCTGGAAGTTCTGTTCTTTCCAATGGCCTGATTTCTCCGCAGAGCACAGTACTTCCTCTTGAGGAAGACCCTTCAGCAGAATATTACTTGGCGTGTATTCAGGTCAGATGGTAGCAGCTGTGTACTGTGTTGAATGTGAGGCTCTTCAGGTTATCAGTAAAAAAAAAAATCCTTTTCTCCGAATTGGTCATTAGTATTACAATGAGAACAGGCTATACTTTTGAGGTGGTAAACCGTAGAATTGATCAGCCTTCTTGTAGATAAAACTGGCAAGATATTATTTATTGCCCATCTCTTGCTGTACTGAAAGGCATTAGCCATCTCCCTGTGTCTGATGGGTCTGGAGTTACATGATTGAGTTCTGGCTATTTATGCATCTCCAGCTTTCATTGCTCCACTGTTGGTTGTTGTACCTTTAACTGTATGGGCCCTAAATTATTAATTACCCTCCCTAAATCTCTCTGCATCTCTCTGTTCCTTAGAGCTTACAGCTTTGACAACCCTTTATCAACTGGAACTCATTTTTCTCCATCAGGCTTGACTTCAAAGTTTGTTTGATAATCGCATACATGAAGTTCAGTGAAAATTTAACTACATTAAAGACATCATATGAATGCAAGTTGATATCTTTTTTTGGCAATTAATTCCTCATTCGCAATAAACCTTCCCATGTACACTTGATAAAGTATAAGTACAGATTTCCTCTATTGAGACCCCTGCAGTTCTGATGTTCACAGGAGGTTTCCATTTGTAGTTTTTAATGTTTATTGAACATAAATGTAGGGAGGCTGTGCTTCAGTTATTGAGGGTCTTGGTGAGATTGCATCTGAAGTGCTGTGCACAGCAACTAGGGCAACTAGGGTCGGGCAATGAATACTGGCCCAGCCAATGATGCCCACAACCCACAAATGAATTAAAGAAAGTACTGTTCTCCTATTTAGAGAAGGATGTAAATACATTGAGAACAATTCAGAGAAGGTTTATATCTGGAATGGGCAGGCTACCTTATGAGGAAATTTGGATAGGCTAGGCTTGTATCCACTTGTATTTAAAAAAAGTGACAATTTATTTGAAACATAAAATCTTTGGTAGGGGTGGGTGTTTTGACAGGTTCGGTAGGCACGGGATGTTTCCACTTGTGGGAGAATCTATAACTAGGACTCACCGTGTAAAAATAATGGGAATTTAAGACAGCGACTAGGTAATTTTTCTGCTGAGAATTGTGAATATTTGGAGCTGTTTTTCTCAAAAGCCATGTGTTGGATTATTTTATGA
This sequence comes from Chiloscyllium plagiosum, assembly GCF_037043375.1. Taxonomy (NCBI): domain Eukaryota; kingdom Metazoa; phylum Chordata; class Chondrichthyes; order Orectolobiformes; family Hemiscylliidae; genus Chiloscyllium; species Chiloscyllium plagiosum. Next base: position 110,288,589 of record NW_028270145.1, on the reverse strand, counting down.
CAGATGTAGATAGTCTCTCGGTAAGCAAGGAGGTGAAAAATTATCGGGATTTGGTGGAAATATATATTTGAAGTTGCAGTGCAATTAATTATCATTGTATTGGTTGGTCGAGCAGGTTCACGGGGTCAGATAGCCCACTCCTACTTCTCATTCAAATGTTTGTGGTTGCTATTAGAAGTGGAAGTGTATATATGAGGACAAGACTGCACACTGTGGCTGAATTTCTGGTCGCATATTGGATCCAATAAGCCACCTTGGTGTCATAGAGGTCTATAGCATGAAAACAGGCCCTTCAGCCCAATTTGCCTTTGCCGTCCAGTTTTCACAATTTAAACTAGTGCCATTGCCTGCATTTGGTCCATATCCTTCGATATCTATCTTAGCCACGTACCTGTCTAAATGTTTCTTAAATGATGAAAGTGCACTTGCTTCCACCATTACCTCTGGCAGCCCATTCCAGACACTCACCACCCTCTGTGTAGAAAAGATTGTCCCTCCGGACTGTATGCCCTCCAGTTTTAGACTCCCCTACCCTGTCAGCTAAGCTATCTATCTTATCTATGGCTCTCATGATTTTACAGACCTGTATAAGGTCATCCCTCAGTATCCTATGCTCCAGCATATCCAGCCTCTCCTTGTAACTCAAACTGTAGCATCCTAGTAAATCTTCTCTTTCTAGTTTAGTTATATGTTTTCTATAGTAGGGCGATTTCGCACCAAACCTCCAACTCCTCATGGTTTAAACATGTGTCACCTAAAGTTTGTATTGTCTGAATGGCAAAAAATGTGAAGCACATTTAGTTCAATAGAAGTAGGCCATTCAGTCCCTTGAGCCTATGAGTTTGATCATAACTGATCTGTGCCATCGTTCTGTCTTAGTTCCAAACCCTGTATAGTACAACCGTTAACCAGCAAAACATATTGTCACATGAGAAAAGTACTGCCAGTGTTGGAAACGGAACAAAACCCAATGTTGGATACCTTTGCTGCTGACTGCACAAGCTTCAAATCCATTCTTGAATCATAGAGTCATACAGCACTAAGACAGACCCTTCGGCCCAACTCGTCCATGATGACCAGGTTTCCTAAACTAAACGAGTCCCATTTGGTCCATATCCCTCTAAACCTTGTACCTGTCCAAATGTATTTTAAATGTAATAATTGTACCAACATATACCACTTCCTCTGGCAGATCGTTCCATAAACACACCACCCTCTGGGTGACAGTTGCCCCTTAGGTCTCATCTAAGCCTTTCCCCTCTCGCCTTAAAACTAAGTCCTCTAGTTTTGGACTCCCCTATCCCAGGGAAATGACCTTTGCAATTCACCTTATCTGTGTCCCTCTATACTGTCATCCCTCTGTCTCCTACACCTCAGGGAAAAACGTCCCAGCCTCATTATAACTCAAACTCTCCAGTCTCTGCAAAATCCTTGTAAATCATTTTTGCATCCTTTCAAGTTTAATGTCATCCTTCCTGTGTAGGGCAACCAGAATTGTATGCAATACTCCACGGCTTCCCAATGCCTGTACTCAATGCTGTGATAATGAATGTAAGCATGCCAGATGCCTCCTTCACAACTCTGTCTACCTGTGATGCCACTTTCAAGGGACTATATACCTCGACTCCTAAGTTCTCCTCAGATACTGAAACAGCCCAGGTCTGTGTGCAGCCAGACAAATTAGCAAGTTGACAAATGGTTAGTAATCACCCCTCAAAAGTGCCAGACAGTAACATCTTCAAAATGGAGAATCTAACAATTTCCCATTGACATTCAATGGCATAGCCATTGCCCCAATATCATCATTGCGATCAGAAACGGAACCGGATCAGCATATAAATTTGAATTCAAAATATGGAATTGAAAAGCTAGCCAAATGCCAACTAAGTACCCCTCCCATCCATTATTGTTCAAAACTCATCTAGTTCAGTAATGTCCTTCAGGGACGGCAATCTGCTCATCTTGGCGAAAGGGAGGATTGCAGATGCTGGAGATTAGAGTCAAAATGCACAGCAGGTCAGGCAGCATCCGAGGAACAGGAAAATCAACGTTTCGGGCAGAAGCCCTGAAACGTTGATTTTCCTATTCCTCAGATGCTGCCTGACCTGTTGTGCATTTCCAGCACCACTCTAATCTGCTCATCTTATTAGGTCTGGCCTACGTGTGACTCCAAATCCTCAGCAACCTGGTTGACCCTTACCTGTCCTGTGGCCAATTCGGGATGGGTAATAAATGCTGGCCTGGCCAATGATGTCCACATCCTATGAATGAGACAACAAAAAAAATTTGGAGAGATGGTGGCGTAGTAGACTCCTACTCAGGAGATCCAAACTAATGTAGCTTCCAAAACAAGAATGCAGAGGGGAAACATGACAGGGCTGTGGGGAAGGAACTAGGGAATGCGACTAACTGGACAGTTCTTTTACAGAGTCAGCATAAGCACAGTGGACTGAATGGTCTTCTCCTTTACTGTATGATAACAGAGTCACAAGCCTAAAACCTCTCAATTGACATATTGCGTATAGTCGAACTAGCAGCAAGATTTGGCCAGACTTAGTGCACCACAGGTACTGCACTACCCTGAGATTTTGCCCATAATATTAAGACTTGGATGAGGCTGTTGTATTTTTTGTTTCTTTGCACCTCCCTACTGCTTCAGTCATAAGGATGTGTGTAAGTTCAGAACACAATCAGGGAGGGATATGTTGTGGTGTATTTTCTTTTGCCTTCCAACAAAGGAAACGGCCTTGCATTGCTGGAAGCTGTGTGCTTTCATGGCGAGAGCTTGTTATTATCAGGTAACCCTGACAAACACAGCTTGCCCTTCTCCTCACCCTTCCTATTCAAATTATGTGAATTTAAGAGCTTCCTGAATTCTATAATTTGTAAAATATTTCTGTTTCCTGTTGCACTGGGTTTAACGAGGCAGCACTTGAAGGTATGTGTTATAATATTAACATATATTCTTCCCTTTGTTTATAATGGAGTTGGATGGAGTTGGAAAAATTTGGTCCATGCTGTCACCCACTAGGTTTCTGAGCTTTGGACAGTGTTACATCAGTTTGATGGGGCACAGCGATCACATGGCTATGAGAACTGTTCAAGTTTTAAGCCTATTTGTTATTTTATCATAATGTTTGCAAACAGTTTTCATCATCCTTTCCTAAATATCTTTCTGCTGTTCCCTATCTCACTCGCTTCCCCCAAGTCCAATTCAGCCCACTCCAATACCTGTGACTGTTATGCAGTTAATCTCGCACATGCTTCCTGCCAGTGATGTATCAGTCACAGCAACTCATCTTCCCCTCCCTTACATTGCACTCCTCCATCCTGGCCTCAGTTGATTTAAATCATTACCCGTCTCTTTGTCATTTCCACAATTGATGATCCCAACGCTGCCTTGATATGACTGCCACTCCTCTGTAAAATCACGGTCATCCAAAATGCTGCATGCTTTCTAATTCTCAACAAGTTCTGTTCACTCATGTCTCCTACATTGGCTCCTGGTCCAGCAATGTGTCTCTAATTTAAAATTTTCTTCTCTCATCTCAGTCCCTTTGCAACCCCCCTTATCTCGATAACTCTCATCCTGTCTCTGGAATGTACTAATCAGGCCTCTTTCGTGTTCCTGATTTCCATCACCCCAACGTTGATAGCCAGACCTTCAGTTACCTTAAATTCTGGATTAGGTGAAAGTGAGGACTGCAGATGCTGGAGATCAGGGTCGAGAGTGTGGTGCTGGAAAAGCACAGCAGGTCAGGCAGCAACCGAGGATTCTAGATTACCCTCCCTATAACCTGCAGCCTTTACAACACTCTGTAAAACTCACATCTTTGACTAAGTTAAAAATCACGCATCATTAGGTTATAGTCCAATAGGTTGGACTATAACCTGGTGTTGTGTGATTTTTAACTTTGTACACCCCAGCGCAACACCGGCATTTCCAAATCTTTGATTAAGTTCCTGATCACTTATCCTGTCCTTTTATGTGGCATTACATCATATTTGATTAGATTAGATTACATTACAGTGTGGAAACAGGCCCTTCGGCCCAACAAGTCCACACCGACCCGCCGAAGCGTAACCCACCTATACCCCTACATTTACCCCTTACCTAACACTACGGGCAATTTAGCATGGCCAATTCACCTGACCTGCACATCTTTTGGACTGTGGGAGGAAACCGGAGCACCCGGAGGAAACCCACGCAGACACGGGGAGAACGTGCAAACTCCACACAGTCAGTCGCCTGAGGCGGGAATTGAACCCGGGTCTCTGGCGCTGTGAGGCAGCAGTGCTAACCACTGTGCCACCATGCCGCCCACTGATGCTCCTAAGAAGTGTTTTATTTTTACAATGCCAACATCACAAAGTACAAATGCGGTATTTGTTGCGATAGGACATTAAGGGTAAACAGTGGCAATATCACTGTGTGAGCAACCCATAGGCCCAGGCTAATGTTCTGCGAACCTGGGTTCAAATCCCACCATGCAGCTGATGAAGTTTTGAATTCAGTGAATAAGTATGAAATGTAAAGCTAAATTTAGGGATAGTGGCCATGGGAGCTGTTGTTAATTGTTGTTAAAAACCCATCTGGTTCACTAATGCCTTTTAGGAAGGTAAATCTACCGTGGAATCTTTTTAAGTCCACCTGAAACAGAAAAGGCTTTGCTTTAACTTCTCAACCAAAGAAAGCAGCTCCTTTGACAGTCTAGCACTCTGTCAGTACAAAAAGGAAATGTCGGAGAAACTGTACAGGCCTGGCAGCAGCAGAACAGGTCTATTCTGAAGAAAATCAGCCTTAAACTATTAAATCTGTTTCTTTCTCCACGGAAGCTGCCAGACATGGATATCTCTACCATTGTCAGGTTTTATTTAGGATTTCAGGCATCTGCAGTATCGTGCTTTAATTTGAACATAGAACATAGAATGTTACAGCGCAGTACAGGCCCTTCAGCCCTCTATGTTGTGTGACCTGTGAAATTAATCTGATGTCCAGCTAACCTACACCATTGCATTATTTTCCATATGTAAGTCCAACGCCCATTTAAGTGCCCTTAACGTCAGCGAGTCTACTACTGTTGCAGGCAGGCTGTTCCTCGCCCCTACTACTCTCTGAGTAAAGAAACTATCCTGATATCTGTCCTAAATCTATCACCCTCAATTTAAAGCTGTGTCCTCTCGTGTTAGCCTTCACCTTCCGAGGAAAAAGGCTCTCACTGTCCATGCTGTCTAACCCTCAGATTATCTCATACATCTTGATTAAGTCACCTCTCAACCTTCTTCTCTCCCGACAAAAACAGCCTCAGTTCCCTCAGCCTTTCCTCATAAAACCTTCCCTCCATACCAGGCAATGGCCTTGTATATTTCCTCTGGACCCTTTCCAGAACTTCCACATCCTTCCTATAATAAGATGACCAGAACTGTACGCAATACTCCAGGTGCAGCCTTACCGGTGTCTTGTACAGCTGAAGCATGACCTCATGACTCCGAAACTCAATCCCCCTACTAATAAATGCCAACATACCATATGCCTTCTTAACAACCCTATCAACCTTATTGGCAACTTTCAGGGATTTATGCATCTAGACACCGAGATCTCTCTGATCATCTACACCGCCAAGAATTTTACCATTAGCCCAGTACTCTACATTCCTGTTACTTCTTCCAAAGTGAGCTACCTCACACTGTTCCGCATTAACTCCAGCTCTGCATCTTATCTGTGTCCCTCTGTAACCCCCAACATCCTTTGACACTATTCACAACTCTGCCTACTTTAGTGTCATCCACAAATTTACTAACCCATCCTTCTACATCCAGATCATTTATAAAAATGACAAAGAGCAGTGGCCCCAAAACAGATCCTTGCGGCACATCACTGGTAACTGAGCTCAAGGATGAACATTTCCCATCAACCACCATCATCTGTGTTCTTTCAGCTAGCCAATTTCTGATCCAAACTGACAAATCACCTTCAATCCCAAAACTCTGTATTTTGTGCAATAGCCTATCGCGTGGAACCTTATCAAACGACTTACTGAAGTCCATATACACCACATCAACCGCTTTACCTTTATCCACTTGTTTGTCACCTTCTCAAAGAACTCAATAAGGTTAGTGAGGCACAGTCAATCCTTCACAAAACCGTGCTGACTGTCCGCAATCAAATTATTCCTTTCTAGAAGATTATAAATCCTATCTCTTGTAACCTTTTCCAACACCTTACTTACAATCGAAGTAAGGCTCACTGCCCTATAATTACCAGGGTTGTCTGGACTCCCCTTCTTAAATAAGGCAACAGCATTTGCTATCCTCCAGTCTTTGGTTAAAGTGCTGACCTTGGTTCTGGGCTCACTCAGCAAGTTCCTCAAATTTAACTTCCTCACCAATCATAGAGTGATTCTGTAGTGTGGGAGTAGGTCATTCAGCCCATGGAGTTCACACCAACCCTCTGAAGAGCATCCCACACACACCTCACCCCCAACCTTATCCCTGTCACCCTGCATTTCCAATGGCTAACCCACATAGCCTGCATATCCCTGGATGCTTTAGGCAATTTAGCATGGCTAATCCACCTAACCTGCACCCCTTTGGACTGTGGGAGGAAACTGGAGCACCTGGAGGAAACCCATGCAGACACAGGGAGAACATGCAAATTCCGCCCAGAAGGACACCTGGTAGTAGATTTGAACTTGGGTCCCTGGCACTGTGAGGCAGCAGTGCTAACCACTGGGCAACTGTGCCACCCTTCGCTGGAGGAAGATCAACATCTCTACTCCTCCATCAGATTTTGAAAACAATTTTCAGACAAAATGGGCCGCTGCTTGAATATAACTTTGAGGTGGAGAAGAGGAAGGTATGTAGAGCACTCTGGTTTAATCCATTTGGTTCACTAATGTCCTAAAGAGAAGGAAATCTTACCTGATCTGGACTGCATGTGACTCCTGACCCACAGTAGTGTGTTTGACTCTCACTTCCCTCCTGAAGTTGCCCAGCAAGTCATTCAGTGACTATTAGGGAAAGTACTCAGTGTAATGTGCTGAATTGTGTCCCTTTCTGGATATTCTATCTTTTATATAAGGAGGTCAAGTCTTTGGTGAGGGTGTAGAACGGGTTTTAAGCTATTGCAGTAAACAATTAGGAAGGCTAATGGAATTTTAGCTTTTATTGCAAGAAAATTTGATTTCAGGAGTTAAGAAGCCTGGTTTCAATTGAATAGAAGCTTGGCTCAACTAGACCTGCACTATGTGCAATTTTGGTCTCTTTAACCCAGGAAGGATATTATCGCCATAGAAGGAGTGCAACGAATGTTCATCAGTTTTATGAAGCAGAGAAAGTCAGGAGATTTCACAGAAATATTTAAAATAATATAGGGCATTGATATGTGGATAAAGAGAACTTATTTCCAACAATGGATGATTGAAGGACACAGAATTAAGAAAACTAACAAAGATATCAAAAATTAGACGCAAACAAATTACTTAATGCAGCAAGTTGTTGTGATGTAGAACGCACTGCCTTGAAGAGCAGTGGAAACAGATTCAGTAGGAACTTTCAAATACTGGAAAGGGAGATAATTAGCAAGGTTTTGTTGAAAGAGAGAAAATGCTGAGCCAGCACTGGCACAATGGCTGATTGGGTACAGAAGAAGGACACTCATTCCTCAAGATATTAAACGATCGCAAACGGACCAGAAATGCCTCCCGGGAATGTGTGAATAGACAAAGTCCTGGTTCACCCGTGGTATGGACTGGTTGCGGAGGTGTTTTGGTGAACTGTAGTGCCCCTTGGCAAAGAAAATGGGCTACTTGTTTTCCACGATTTGATCTCCCAAGCCAAAAGGTGTGGTGCTGGAAAAGCACAGCCGGTCAGGCGACATCTGAGGAGCAGGAGAGTTGGCGTTTTGAGCATAAGCTTTTCAACAGGAATAATTCATCATTCCTGATGAAGAGCTTATGAACGAAACATTGACTGTTCTGCATCTTTTTGACTCTAATCTCCTGCATCTGCAGTCCTCACTTTCTCCTCGTTGATCACCACCCAGATTACCTTGCATGAATGGCAAAAGACCCAATTGGATGGTGAGGTTTAACCTGCTGGAGCTCACTGTTAGAGAGGCAAATGATGGCTCCAATGGGGGATGAGCTGACCATTTCCACATATCCAAAAGTGGCAAAGGACAAGAATAGGAAGGAGGTGGGATCAAATTGGAGAGGGGGCAAGAAGATTTGTTTTGCCTGTTACATAGTAGTACTTTGTCAAGATGGCAGCACTCCAAGTACAGAGATTCGCTCTCTGTCCTCTGTTCATTGTTGTGTTTGACCGTGGAATCACAGCGCTCCAAGTTCTTCAGATTAGTCGAGAAAATTGCGCTTGTGTTCAAGGTTTTATTTTTTTTGTTCTGGCTGTCTTGTTCTTTGTAAGCTGGCATATGAAGGAATGTTGAAACAGAAACAATCGTACAGATAGATCGCTCTCCAAAGACAGGCCACCTGAGCTCTGATAGTCATGCTCTGTCAATACCACCACCAACTCAAGGCATCGGCTGTTGTTAAAGAGGTAGATTTTTAAGGTGAGAGGAGAAAGCATTAAAAAAAGACACAAGGCCAATTTTTTTTTACACAGAGTGTGGTTCATGTGTCGAATGAACATCGAGAAGTGGTGGATATGGGTACAGTTACAATATTTTATAAGACATTTAGATAAGTTCATGAATACGCAAGGTTTGGAGGGATATGGGCCAAGTCTGGGCAGGTGGGACTAGTTTAGTTTGGGATTATGGTTGGCATGGACTGGTTGGACTGAAGGGTCTGTTTCCATGACAGTGAGTATAACTGAGGATTTCATTGGCCTTTCTTGCAGTTATTTTTGGTCTTGGTCCCCAAATCCTTTCAGTGATGTGTTTTTTTTCTGGAAAAAAAATACTGTTGTGGCCCCAATTGGAGTATTGCATTAAGTTTTATACACCTCACTTTCAAAACGATGTGGACTGTTAGACGGAGTGCAGAAACAATTTTTGAGGATGGTTCCAGTGATGAGGATTTTCAGTTATACAGGTCAGTTGGAGAAGTTGCTCAAATTGTTCTTATATGTTCTCTTGGAATATACAATAACTAGGAACAGGAGGAGGCCATCTGGCCCTTGAGCTCAGTCCAGCCATGACCTTATTGAATTGTGATCTTTTCATGGCCTCAGTTCCACTTACCCACCCTCTCGCCATACTTTCCTTCACCAGAAGAAAGGTTTGAGAGATGGATATGTTCAACATCATAGAGGAAAACCTTTTCATGGAGCAGGGGTGTGAACTGTGATTGCATCAACTGGGTGGCTGCAGGGTCCATCGAGAGAATTAGGTTATTCCCTGTCAAGGAAGAAGAATGTACTGGGCTTCAGGAAAAAAGCAGCGGGGTAGCAAGACGTAAATTATTCCAACACAGAGCTGACAAATCGTCTCTCTCTGTGCTGTTACAATCCCGTGCTTCTGTGAGAAACCATGTTGGGCTCGTGGAAGCTAAGTTCTTAAACATAGGATTTTCTTTGTAGTACCAAATACCCTCTCTGTAGTACCAAATACCATCTCTGTGGTACCAAATACCCTCTTCTGGCCCGAAAATTCCAATCTTCCATAATCCACAGAAGCAGAATTGACATTAAATCGACATTGAAACTGTACCAATGAAGGACCAGTTATGAAAATCCTACATTATATCGATAATAATTCTCTGAGATTGTTGTCAACTTTAGGGAATACAGTACTTTACAGGGTGGTAACGCTGATTCCCTATTGTTGACAGGTTGGGAAATTGTGTTGTGATCAAACTTGGCAGGAAGTGTTAGAATGAATGAGAAAATAACAAAATCTGGCAAGGTTGAATATTATTTTAAGGGGCGGCATGGTGGCTCAGTCATTAGCACTGCTACCTCACAGAGCCAGTGACCAAGGTTCGATTCCAGCCTCAGGCGACTGTCTGTGTGGAGTTTGCACGTTCTCCCCATATCTGCGTGGGTTTCCTCCCACAATCCAAAGATGTGTTGGTTAGATGAAATGGCCATGCTAAATTGCCCATAATATCCAGGGCTATGTAGGATAGGTGCATTAGTCAGAGGAAATATAGGGTAGCGGAATGGGTCTGGGTGGGTTACTCTACGGAGGGTCGATGTGGACTAGTTGGCCCAAAATGGCTGTTTCCCCGCCGTAGGGATTCTATGACTTTGAAGGGATGGATTTAAGGGACAGTGAGATCAGGAAGTAATGATGGGCACTAAACTTGTTAAGGTGGTGTGAGTTGTGTCGTAGTGGAAATTTCCGAAGTTGCTGTCCCTCAAAGTCATACTGAGGTTCGAGCCTGAGGTGACATTGCTTCAAAATTAAACCTGGACCTCACAATTGAAGCTTCCTAATATAGTTCGCAAATGGCGCAATTGATTTTGAATGGTAAACTATCAAAAAAACTTGGCTTCAAGTAACATGCAAGCACCATGTTTGTTTTTATGAGGAAGTCTCACTGTGGGGACTCATTTTAAAAAAAAACAGTGAAACTGTGATAATAAAGCTAATACTTGTTTTTCAGGTTTATTCTATTTTAATTTCACCTCATAAATTGCCTGTGACACTGGACGGTGGATTGATGGTCTGTAACATATTTTGTACAGCCAAGGAGTTAGAAGACAGATTTCACAAGTTTACTCCACAGCACCCGTTACTAGCCTGAACCTGCAACTATATTGTCACAGCACAAATGTTGTTGACATAAAAGCATAATCAACAGTACTATGTTGGTTTCTCGATGTTAAACCTTTGAGAAAATAGACTGAAGGAACTGCAGTTTCTGACTGAATGCAGTGGAATACCTTAAGGCTGAAAAGATTATCGGTTTGTGATATTTGAGCAATTGGGTCGTGTGTGTGCTATTCTATTCAGTAAATTCTGCAAGTTTTCACAAGCATTCCATGCCCCCTTCCCCGTTCATGTTTAATGGAGATGTTTGATGGAGACTGTCAGGTGAACTTCTTTCCATTGACAAAATGTTCAGTTGCCAAAGTACATAGGTATAAGGTCAAAGACTGAGGTTGGTCGGGTGGGGGGGAGCGGACTTGAGAATTTGTTTTCAAATGCTGCAAGCTGTAATAATCCAGAATGGCTGATGGGTTGATAGGCCTCTCCTGTGCTTGTCTTCATTTCTTCTCTCAACGATGATCACCTTAACGGTTGTTGTGTCAAGGATGAATTCAAGGGTCCCGCCCTGAGAGGTGCTCGTAATCATCCAGTCCTTTGTTGTGATTTTTGTTCCACCTTTATAAAGGAACTCCCCAAAATATGAAAAGGCTCCATCACCAAGGGGCTACCAAGTGATCAAGTTTCTTCTGTTCGTAGCGTGGGTCTCATTGCAAGGGTCACACTATGTGTTATGTGACTGTAGAGCTCTGTTAAAACAATGCTCACGAGCATCTTTCATAACGCGCTGAATGGCTGACACTGATATCAGATGAGCCATGCGTGTTGTGTTTATTTACTTAATTGTGTCACTCCAGTGCGTGCGGCTTCCTTTTCAAACTGAGTATCAGGAAATCGCACTCTGTAAAAATACCCTTCCATTATTAAAGGTTCAGATACAGCCAGATTTTTTTAATATAGATGACCTTGCACCTTTTCTTTGCTGCAATAAATTTCTGCTACCCGTGTCTGCACATTTTGAGCTATTTGCTCTCTGTTTGACCAGACAGTTTCCTATTTGAAGTTCAAATGTTAAACCACTGTTGTGCTTCCTCAGGGCATGCTGCCTAATAAAAGGTGATTTTTTTTTTCTTTTACACCAATTTTTTCCACTTTTCTATATTCCTCCTTGACCTCCCAAAACTCTGGAGTAGTCATCAGTATCATTTCCCTTCACCTGTGGAATCTGCCATTCCACCTGTTCCACCTTTAGAACCACCTCTTGAAGACATCACTCCACCCTGGTGCCCATCAGTGAGATACCGCTCCACCCCTTGGGTCTCCTCTTTGGGACAGAAACATAGAAAATAGGGAGAGGAGTACGCTGATTGCTCTTTGAGCCTGTTCCACCATCCAATAAAATCATGGCTGATTATCCAACTCAATATCTTGCTCCTGCTTTCTCCCCATATCCTTTGATCCCTTCAGTCCTGAGAACTATCTCTAATTCCTTCTTGAAAACATTCCATGGTTTGGCCTCAACTGCTTTCTGGGGCAGAGAATTCCACAGAATTTAGGTCCTAAATGGCCGATCCTCTATCCTTAGATTATAGACCCCTGCTTCGGGATTTCCTGGTCTTTTGGTGCTTCCTTCCTGTATTGCCCTGTCTCATCCTGCTAAGGTTTTCTAGACTTCTATGAGATCACCCCCTCATTCTTCTGAACTCCAGTGAATATAATCCTAATCATTTCAATTTCTCCTCATATGTTAGTCCTGCCATCCCAAGAATCTGTTGGGTAAATCTTTATTTCATTAACTCCATGGCCAGTGTTTCTGTTTTTTAAAAATTCATTCATGGGATAGGGTGTCACTGGTTGGACCAGCATTTATTGTCCATCTCTAATGTAAGAGTTAACCACTTTGCTGTGGGTCTGGAGTCACATGTAGGCCAGATGAGGTAAGGCTGGAAGTGTCCTACCCTAAAGGACATTAGTGAACCAGATGGGTTTTTACAATGGTTTAATGGTCATCATTAGACTCTTAATTCCAGATTATCAAATTCAAATTCTACGACCTCTCATGACAAGGTTTGAACGTGGATCCCCAGAATATTACTTTGGACTCTAGATTAACAGTCCACTGAATATACCACTAGACCATTGCCTCCCTGAAAACCTTCCTCAAGTAAGGAGACCAAAACTGCATGCATCCGTTTCTGCTGTCTCCTTTCTTCCCCCGCCCCCCTTTATTCTGCTGGCTCCCCTCTGTGATCCTCCCCTGATCACCTCCCCGGCTGCTCAACCATAAATCTTTGCAAAGACTTGCTACCCAACTCTTGCTTCCATTACAAAGAGCACACATCCTTTTCTTTCCTTGTCCTTCTCTTGCCTTCCCGCTTAACATCTCTGACTTCTTGCCCCTTCCTTCACTGGTTTAGATTTAGATTCCTTATAGTATGGGAACAGACCCTTCGGCCCAACAAGTCCATACTGATACTCCGAAAAGTAACCCACCCAGACTCATTCCCCTACATTTAGCCCTGACTAATGCACCTAACACTATGGGCAATTTAGCATGGCCAATTCACCTGACCTGCACATCTTTGGGTTGTGGGAAGAAACCAGAGCAAACCCACACAGATATGGGGAGAATGTGCAAACTCCACATAGACAGTCGCCCAAGACAGGGATCAAACCTTGGTCCCTGGCACTATGAGGCAGCAGTGCTAACCACTGAGCCACTGGCCTCCATTTTCCTCTTGTTCTCCCTGACCTGCTCTTTTTAAACATTCTCTTGTCCGCTTGTCCATCTTTTCCCCATTCTTTCACTTGCCCCACCTGTTTTCCTCCTCCTCCAACCTCCTGTGCCCTCCCCGTTCTCCTTCACCTCTTCCAGCCACCTCTTTCCTTGTCGTTAGAACATCGAACAGTACAGCACAATATAAAGTCTTTGGCTCACGATGTTGTGCCAATCATTTATCCTAACCTACACACCCCTCAATTTACTGCCGTCCATGTGCTTGTCCAGCAGTCGCTTAAATTACCCTAATGTCTCGAACTGTACTATCACTGCTGGCAGTGCATTCCACACACCCACTACTCTCTGCATAAAGAACCTACCTCTGACATCTCCCCTATGCCTTCCTCCAATTACCTTAAGGTTATGACCACTTGTGACAGCCATTTGTGCCCTGGGGAAAAGTCTCTGGCTATCTACTATATCTATGCCTCTCATTACCTCATACACCTCTATCAAGTCATCTCTCTTCCTTCTTCTCTCCAGTGTGAAAAGCCTCAGCTCACTCAACCTCTCTTCATAAGACAAGCCCTCAAATCCAGACAGCATCCTGGTAAATCTCCTCTGCACCCTCTCTAAAGCATTTACATCCTTCCTATAATGAGGCGACCAGAATATTCCAAGCATGGTCTAGCCAGGGTTTTATAGAACTGCAGCAAAACCTTGCAGCTCTTAAACTCAATCCCCCTGCTAATGAAAGCCAAAACACCATACATCTTCTTAACAACCCTATCAACTTGGGTGGCAACTTTGAGGAATCTATGTGCATGGACCTCAAGGTCCTGCTCTTCCTCCATACTGCCAAGAGTCCTGTCTTTAACTCTGTATTCAGCATTTAAATTTGACTTTCTAAAATGAATCACTTCTCACTTATCCAGGTTGAACTCCATCTGCCACTTCTAGCCCAGCTCTGCATCCTGTCAATGTCTTGTTGTAGCCTGCAACAGCCCTCGACACTACCTACAACACTACCAAGCTGTGTTATTGGCAAACTTACCAACCCACCCTTCCACTTCTTCATCCAAGTCATTTATAAAACCTACAAAGAACAGAAGCCCAAGAGCAGATCCCTGCAGGACACCACTGGTCACTGACCTCCAGGCAGAATACTTTCCTTCCACTACCACTCGCTTTTGTCTTTCGGCCAGCCAGTGTAACTATAACCGAATTTCCCTGTATCCCACACCTCCTAGCGTTCTGAATGAGCCTACTGTGGGGAATGTTATCAAGTGCCTTACTGAAATCCATATATACCACAGCTACTGCTTGACCTTTGTCATCTTGTCTTGTCACATCCTCAAAGAATTCACTAAGGTTTGTGAGGCATGACCTGCCCCTCATAAAACCATGCTGATTATCTTTAATCAAACTATTTTTTTTCCAAATAGTCATAAATCCTATTTCTCAGAATCCTTTCCAGTACCTTGCTTACCACAGATGTAAGACTAACTGGTCTGTAATTCCCAGGGATTTCCCTATTCCCTTTCTTGAACAGAAGAACAGCATTTGCCTCCCTCCAATTGTCCGGTATTACCCCTGTGGAGAGTGAGGATGCAAGGATCATCGCCAGAAGCGCAGCAACCTCATTCGTCGCTTCCTGTGGTAACCTTGGATATATCTGGTCCAGCCCTGGGGACTTATCTATCTAATGCTTCCCAGAATTTCAAGTACATCCACTTTCTTAATATCAATCTGTTCAAACCTATTAACCTGGATTACATGTTGTCACTGTCAACAAGGTCCCTCTCTCCAGTGAATACTGAAGCAAAAAACTCATTTAGGGCCTCCCCTCCCTCTTCAGGCACAAGTTCCCTCCACTAACCCTGATCAGCACTACCCTCTCTCTGATCATTCTCTTATTCCTCACATAAGTGTGGAAAGTCTTTGGGTTTCCCTAATCCTTCTCACCAAGTATTTCCTAGCTCACCTCAGTCCATTTTTGAGTTCTTTTCCTAGCTACCCTATAATCCTCTAAAGCTGTGCTAGAGCCTTGCTACCTCAACCTTAGGTAAGCTTCCTTCTTCCTCTTGACAAGAAGCTCCTCTTCTCTTGTCATCCAAGGCTTTTCACCTTACTATTCCTTGCCAGTCTCAGTGGGACAAAGTTATCCAACACTCACAACAAGTGTTCCTTAAACAGGCTCCACATTTCTGTTGTGCGTTTCCCGTAGAACAATTGTTCCCAATTTATACTGCTACTAGATAGGAGCTGTGGAGTATAATTTCCCTTCCCCCAATTAAATACCTTGCCATACTATCTAAACCTATCCCTCTCCATGGCTGTGGTGAAGATGAGACAGTTGTGGTCACATTCACCGAAATGCTCTCCCACTGAGAGCTCTGACACCTGGCCTGACTCGTTGCCGAGCACCAAATCCAATATGGCTTCCCCCCTAGTCAGCCTATCTTCATATTGAATCAGGAATCCTTCCTGGGCACACCTGACAAAATTGGCTCCATTCAGACCATCTGCACTAAGGAGGTTCCAATCAATATTGGGGAAGTTGAAGTCACCCATAACAACAACTCTGTTACATCTGCACCTTTCCAAGATCTGCTGTTCAATTTGTTCTTCCATCTCTCTGATGCTATTGGGGTCCATTGAAAATACTCAATAAAGTGACTGCTGCTTTCCTGTTACTGACTTGCACCTATACTGACTCAGTAGACAAACCCTCCTCAACAAACTCCTTTTCTGCAGTTATGATGCATTCTCTAATTAACAGTGCTCCTTCCCCTCCTCTTTTACCCCCTTCTCTGTTTTTTTTTAATGATCTAAATCCTGGAACATCCAGTAACCATTCCTGCCCCTGTGAAATCCATGTCTCTCTTGTGGCCATAACATCGTAGTTCCAAGTACAGATCCGTGCTCTAAGTTCATCACTCTTATTCCTGACACTGCTTGCATTGAAACATTTAACTCATTCCTTTGCCCTGTCAACTGTGTATCCTTCCTGACAGACTCTCTGCATTCTATTTCTGCCCATTCAACAACTACTCTGTCCTCTAATCTGTAGCTCTGGTTCCCATCTGCCTGTCAAACTAGTTTAAACCCTCCCGAAATGCTCTAGCAAATCTTCCACCCAGGACATTGGTGCACCTCCAGTTTAAGTGCAATCTGTCCTTCATATAAAGGCCCCACCTTCCCCAGAAGGTACCCCAATCATCTACATATCTGAAACCCTCCCTGCTGCACAAGCCCTGTAGCCACATGTTTAGCTGCACTCTCTCCCTGTTCCTTATCTCACTAGCACTCATGAGTGACATCTGGCCAGGGTCTTTATGTCCCACTGTCATCTTCTTACTCAGCATAAACTTAGCTCTCCCTGTCTTCAACCTCCGTCCTTTCCTTTCCTTGGCCCACTCTTCTTTTGCCCACTGCCATTTTTTGCTCTTCTCTTTGTTGTCGTCATACCACCCCCATAATTCTTTTGCTACTTTCTCACCCCCTTGTTCTACCTAAGTTGCCTCCATTGTCCCCCTACCCTTACCCCAGGTCCACTGGCCACCTCCCCAGATTCTCCTCCTCCTGCTCCTCCCATTGCCCTCATGGTTTCACCATATTCATTTTCCTCTTGTCCTCTCCCATCCTTGTCTTGGTCTTCTCCTCTTGTCCCATTTTCATTGATTCTTCTCTTTCACCAGTACCTCAACTCATGCTATCTTCTCCCATGTCATCGCTCCCTGTTAAGTTCTAGTTCCTGAACTCCACCCATGACTCCCTGGCATGTATCACATGTCCATTCTTCTCCTCTTTCTTCCCTTGTTTCTGAAAGCTTGGATGTTCCAGCCTTAGATCATCTCACTATCCAGGCCAGAGGACTCATCATTTCAAATTGATGCTCCTGAATCATGAAGATAAATCGTCCAGGGCGCTGTATTGACTCATCATGCAAGCCTAGATGTTTAAAGGGACACAGCTGGTCCATGTGTCTGCTGTTCATTTCTTCTCAGTTGAAGTGCACAAAGCTCATTTCAACTGCTGTTATTTCTGGCTCCCAATAAAGTTGGCTTTGTGTGCTTAGTATGGGAACAAGCAAGGGTTGAATGAAAGGAGCATGCAAAGGCTGAATTTGGTCCAGAGATTCTAGCATTGAATTTTACATATAGAAATAGGCCATTAGGCCCAGCTGATCCATGCTAATTTATACATTCCTCTTCCCACCCCATCGATATATTGTTCTACTCATTTCTCCCTCATGTATGCATCTGGCTTTGCAGAAAATGCTCTGTTATTCACCTCAACAGTACCTCTTAGTAGCGAGCTTCACTTCTCAATACGTGTTGCACTCTCTTGTGGTCATCATCAGCTTTCCCTCAATTTGCGGGTGACATCTGGCCAGTGTCTTGAGTTTCTGCAGGGAGGCTTTGTGTGACTGAACCTGCCAATTCTTTACCCACAGGTCTCTGGGTCCATGGAGGAAGTTGTCCCATAGGGTGGTGGGGCCCAGAGTTCAGGTTCAGTTTGCTTGTCTTTCTCTCCCTGGCACCGCTCAATAAAGTGCTGTTACTCAAAAGTGTGATTGAACTTGAGAGACGGGTTGCCGTCATCTTCCCAGTCCTTCATATCAATGCTGCAAAGCTTCATGGAGAGCTTCAGAGTGTCTTTGGTCTTTCCTTTTCAACACTGGTATTGCGAGCCAGGAAAATGCAATCTTGTTGGGAGGAGGATTGCCATTTGACAAAGTATCAAATTCGTCAGAATGAATTCGTTGACTGTTTTGCCCATGTGCTTGTCAAACACTAATGTTTGTTCTACTGTGCACTCATCTAATCCAGGGAATGTCTCAGAAACTTTGTTGGTGGAATTTCACTCAGGCCCTTACGTGTCACTGATACATTGCTAAGGTTTCACTGTAGTGCAAGAGTGTGAGAATGGCAGCTGCTCTGTTTGTTGATTTGTGCAGGCTTTGTTGTGAAACATTCACTGCTGTAGTTTGTGGAAGGCGGAACTTGCACAGCTGATCTGATGTTAGAAGCATAGAAACTCGGAATAGGCCATTCAGCCCTTCAGGCCAGTTCTACCTCTCAGTATGATCATGGTTGTCCCCTATCTCATTGTCATGCTCCCATCTTCTCCCCATATCCTCATGATGCCTTTAATGTATAAAAATGTATTTATCTGTTTCATGAATGACCAGTTACAAGACCTCCACAGCCTTCTGTGGTAGAGAATTCAACAGGTTAGTTTCACTTAGTGAAGAATTGTATCTTCATCTCTGTCCTAAATGGCCTCCTATCTATCATGAGACTGTGCCCCCTGTTTCTAGACTCTTCACTGAAAACATCCTCCCTGCATCTAGTGGGTTCACTCTCTTCATTGATAATGCTGTCTGCTCAGCCTCATCATTTCATCAATGGTGCCCTTTTGACTTGGCTGCAGGGATAGAAAGTATGCTAACCCTGCATTCAAGTCACATTTGTAGATGACACTCATAATAGGTGAGACAGTATGTTGCAGTGAAGAAATAAAACGTTTACAGGCTGTTACGGATATGTCGGGTGAATGGGCCAAAATTGGCAGATGGGAGTTTAATGTGGATAACTGTGAAGTAATCCATTTTAGTCAGAAGAATAGAAAGACAAATTATTATCTAAATAGAGAGAAACTTAAGAGTGCTTTGGTACAGAGGGATCTGGGTGTGCTCGTGCAATAATCACTGAAAGCTAGTATGTAGGTACAGCAGGTAATAAGGAAGGCAAATGGAATTTTGGCATTTATGGCCAAATGAATAGAATATGAAAGTAGGGAAGTATTGCTGTACTGTACAAGGCACTAGTGAGATTGCACTTGGAGTGTTGCATACAATTATCATCCCCTTGAGGAGGGATATAGTTGCATTAGAGGCAGTTCAGAGGAAGTTCCCTAGCTTGATTCTGGAGATGGAGAGTTTGTCTTATGAAGGGGTATTAAATGATTTAGGCCTATACTGTCTCGGGTTTAGAAGGCTGAGAGGTAAATAAGATATTAAAGGGAATTAACAAAGTGGATGAGAAAGGGATGTTTCTTGTTGTGGGGTAATCTAGAATGTGAGGTCATAGTTTCAGGATAGGGGTAGCATATTTAAAACAGAGCTGAGGAGAAATTAACTTCTCTTAAGGGATGGTGAACCTGTTGAATTCACTCCCCCAGAGCATGGTGGATGCCAGGACACTAAATAAATTTAAGGAGGAAATAGACAGATTTTTAATGGGTTAAAGGGTTATGGGGAGTGGGCAGGAAAGTGGAGGTGAGGCCAAAATGAGATCAGCCATGATCTTGTTGAATGGCTGCAATAGGCTGAATTCCCTACACCAGCTCCTAGTTCCTTTGTTCTTGAGGGTGCTAGCTAACAAGTTGCTGAGATTGATCCTTTTTTAGATATTAAATGCATCAAGGGAAATGGAGAAAATGCAGGAATTGTTGAGGTACAAGCTCATTCATGATCATATTGAAGGGCCCTTGATGGGCCGAATGGCTTACTTCTGCTCCTAGTTTCTATATTTTTATGTTTCTCTGTATGGGAAGCATTCGACTTAATTGTAGAGAGTCTTCTTCCAACAAATATCGATGGAATATTTGGCTCACCAGGTGTGGTTTCGTACAAGTCATGTTGCACCTCTACAGCATGATGATGAGGCCACTTTTAGAATACAGCATACAATTTTAGTTGCCCTTTTGTAGGGAGAATGGTGATAAACGTGAGAGAGTGCAGAAAATATTTAGAAAGATATTGCTGGGACTAGAGGGGTTGAGTCATAGGGAGAAGCTAAATAAGCTGGGGTTTTTTATTTACCTTGGAATGCCGACCTGAGACGTGACCTTACAGAGGTTCATAAAATCATGAGGAGCATGGATAGGGTGAATAGCCAAGACCTTTTTCCGAGGGTGGGGGAGCCCAATACTAGAGGACATAGATTTATGGTGAGGGGGGAAAGATTTAAAAAGGACCTGAGGGGCAGTTTTTTCACGCAGAGGGTGGTGTGTGTATGGAATGGGCTGCCAGAGGAAGTGGTGGGAGGGTGGTACAATGCCAACTTTTAAAAGGCATCTGGATGGGTATATGAATAGGAAGGGTTTAGAGGGATATGGGCCAAGTGCTGGCAAATTGGAGTAGGTCAGATTAGGATGGCTGGTCAGCATGGACAAGCTGGACTGAAGAATTTGTTTCTGTGCTGACATTATGACTCTATATGAATATTTTTTGGAAAATAATGCATGGTCAGAAGTGCAGGATAGACCAGCAGGAGGCTGGAAGAACATAGTAAGCAGGCAGCATCAGGAGATGGAGAAGTCAATGTTTTGGGTGTAACCCTTCTTCAGGAGTGAAATGCAGGAGAGCAGAGATCAAGACTGGCATGTAAATGTGGTGCAGAGTGGGCAGTGATAAAATCACCCACAAACTGTAGATGATGTATGGCTCTAATGATTGGTTTTAATTTGACACAGAGATGACTTATATTGAGAGTTTTCTGTCTGGGCAGTATTTAATACTGACACCAGAGGGCAGTTAATCTTTGATGAGGTGACTGGCACTGTTGGATAGATTGTAAATACTATGCATGTTATCTATCAGACAGCTTGATTTACTAAGTCGGATGTTTTGGTCAGGTCAATTAATGCAATAAAGAGTTCCAATGTTGCTGTCAACATATTTATTGGATTTGCATGGCAACCGCACCAAAGGATCCTGTTGAAGATCTAAAAGCTGCACTGTCTTCTTCTGCAAGAGTTCCTCAGCTACTGAAGTTAGTCATTCAAGAAAATGCATGTCAGTATGGACAAAAAGGAAATACCTTGATTGTTTTCACAACATGATTTATCTCCGCTGTAACAGACAGTTGTATTCCTAAAGTCCAGGAGAAGTTACTTATCATTCCAAAACTGGAGGATGAGTGCATAGAGTCCTGATTCAGGCAAAAGCCCACCAGCATTGAAGAATTCAGTGCAATGCCATCATTACCACAGGCTTTGTTGTTTTTCACCTATTCGATTGCTTGTTGTGGCACTCCCATCAATGGATATCCTCCGATGAATTCTGCCAGAGAGTAGTCAGGAATTGCCTGCAGATTCAAAATTGACAAGCTGTTGAAAATATTCATTCTAGCATTCCTATCCTATGACAGAAGGAACTTTGTCCATTTGACATTGTTTTGACAAAATTTTGTATGCCATAATGCCAGCATATTGTCATATTGCTCCAACTTTCCCATCCCACCTCCTGTCCTTAATATTCTAGATTTCTCTTTGGGTGTCAACCTTGAGCTGTTAGAACGTCCTTCTTGACTTGAGGATCCTCATCTTTGTTATAAGAGGTTACATATTCACTTTCTCCCATTTCAGTTTGTTTCATTCTTTAATGGGACATGGACATCATTGACAAGGCCAGTATTTGTTGCCCTTTTTCTGAACCGCAGCAATCCATGGGGTATAAGGTCAGCCACAGTGCTGTTAGCACCTTGAGGATTAGAGAGGGTGGACAGCGAGAACATTTTTCCTCAGATGGTGATGGCTCGCATGAGGGGGCACTGCTTTAAACTAAAGGGTGATAGATATAGGACAGATGTCAGAGGTAGTTTTATTACTCAGAGTTGTGAGGGCGTGGAACACCCTGCCTGCAACAATAATAGACTTGCCAACTTTAAGGTCATTTAAATGGTCATTGGATAAACATATGGATGATACTGGATTAATTTAGGTTGGATGGGCTTCAGTTTGGTTCCACAGGTTGGCGCAACATCAAGGGCTGAATGGCCTGTGCTGCGCTGCAAATTTCTATGTTCTACGTGTTCCAGAATTTTGATTCGGTGACAGCGTAGGAACGGCAGTATAGATGTATGGGATGCGGCTTGGAGGGAAGCTTGAAGGTGAATGGTATTCCCATATGTTTGCTGCCTTTGTCTTTCAAGGTGGTGGACTGTGGAAGCTAGCCCGGAGTCTTCCTTTCCTGTTTGCCTCGGCAATTCAATAGTGAAACTTACTGAGGCAGTGAGGTAGTTCAGAACTGCCTTTGGTACTGAGCTACATAAGCCAGTAAAGATCAGTTAACTGGAATAATGTGAAGAGAATTCCCCTGAAACCCTCGGGTGATGTGATTACAGAAACAGGCATTTGGCTCACCTTGTTCCAAACATACAAACACTTGAATATAGTGAGAGTGAGAGTGGCCTCTCGCATCCACTTTGCCATTCCAGAAAATCAGGACTGATCTGATTGTGGTCTCAATTCTGCATTCCTGTCCATCCCCATTAACCTCTGACTTGTTCTGAGCATTCTGTCTCTTAATTGAGGAAAAGTCATACAGAACTCAAGATAATAATTCTGTTTCTCTCTGTACAAATACATCCGATCTGCAGAGTTTCTATAGCAGTTTCTGTTTTTATTTCAGATTTGCTTTTATTCAGATCATCTTGAGATCTTTTTATGGTTCTCAATGCCATTTAAATTGTCTTTACACCTGACACTTGGTTTCCATTCATTGTAGTTGTTTAGGAATACATCTGCTATCTATTGGATTTGCTATCACACTTTTGTGTCTACTTGAAGCTCGCTCCAATGTTAAATTGCACCAATCAACTTTACTCCCAACAGAATAGGTTAGTTCACTTTCTGCTATTCTGATAGCTCCAAGAAGCAACAAGCAAAATAACAATCAGTATTAATCCATTCATCTAGTAAAGATCCACACATTCATGAGAAAGAGAGTCACTTACTGGCTAGGCAGCATTTATTCCCCATCCCTAAATGCCCAGAAGGCAGTTTAGAGTCAACCACATTACTGCGGGTCTGGAGTCACCTGTGGGCCAGATCAGGTAAGGATGGCAGTTTCCTTCCCTAAAGGACATTAGTGAACAAGATGGCTTTTCTGACAATCGATTCTGACATTAGACAGTTAACTCCAGAATGTTTTATTTTAGATTGAATTCAAATGTTCTGTTCTGGTCGCCTCATTGTAGGAAAGATGTGGAAGCTTTAGAGAGGGTGCAGAGGAGATTTACCAGGATGCTGCCTGGACTGGAGGGCGTGTCTTATGAAGAAAGGTTGAGGGAGCTAGGGCTTTTCTCATTGGAGGGAAGAAGGTTGAGAGGTGACTTGATAGAGGTGTACAAGACGTTGAGAGGCATAGATAGAGTGGATAGCTAGAGACTTTTCCCTATGGTGGAAATGGCTGTCACGAGGAGCATACTTTTAAGGGGATTTGAAGAAGGTTGAGGGGAGATGTCAGAGGTAGGTTCTTTACACAGAGAATGGTGGGTGTGCGGAATGCACTCTCAGCAGTGGGAGTAGAGTCAGATACATTAAGGACATTTCAGCAACATTTCAGGCACTTGGAAGATAGTACAATGAAGGGTATGTCGGTTAGTCTGATCTTAGAGTAGGATTAAAGGCTGGCACAACATCGAGGGCCGAAGAGTCTGTACTGTGCTGTACTGTTCTAAGTGCCATGGTAGGATTCGACCCTGGGTCTCTGGAACATTATCTGGGTTTCTGTGTTTATAGTTTAGTGATAATACCACTAGGGCATTGCCCCCCCCCCCCCCAGGAGATGAGGGAAGTCCACATAGTAGAGAAGTTTGGAAGCACTAGTTGCATAACCACTTGCTCCTTCCAGGTATACTACTCCTAGCTTACATCATGTTTAAAATTATATGTACAGTACATCGTAAAATGTTACATTAGAGTGAGTGAACCAGTTATGTTTCCCATGTCTGTTGGTGAACCAGTGCAAAAATGTTAGAATATATTTGTTTGTGGACATTGAATCATGTCAGGGTGAAGTTGATACTTCAATGCTTACATATTCTTCAAACATTCACTCCTTGAGATGATGGTCTTCAACTGCTTTCCTTCAAGAAGAAAACGTTCAGAGACTTGACATTCAAAATTCTACGCAACAGATTGGGAGAAAGTGTTCCTGTTGAGAGGAGACAAGAACCAGAAGACACCGATTTCAGGTGATTAGTAAAAGGATCAGTAGTTCCATGAATAAAATATGTTTTTATGTAGTGAGTGGTTAAAATGTGAAACATGCTGCCTCAAATTGTGGTGGAGGTAAATTTAATCGTAGCCCTGGAAAGGAAATTGACTAATTATCTGAAGAGGAGGGGCTACAGGCAGGGATGGGAAACTAGCTGAGTTGTTGTTACTGAGAATTAGTCAAGATGTGATAGGCCAAAAACTCTTTTTCTATGCTGTAACCATTTGATGATTCTAACTTGCACTGTCTAGTGTCTTTCACCTCCTCAGTGTGCTCAAAGTGCTGTATAACCCAACGAAGCGCTTAACAATTTAAGGTAGGAATGTGCCAATCAGCCAGTTCCCGCAGTGACCATGCAGTCTCTTTAAGGAAGTTGTTAGTGCAGTGAATGTTGGATGCATCATTTAGGAAA
>NW_028270145.1:108751269-108761269 GCF_037043375.1 Chiloscyllium plagiosum | reverse complement strand
TCTGTTTCGGTGCTGCTCATCTCTATGAGTCTATGACACTCTGTCTCAACTCCATTCCTGTAGATTGGGGCATGTCCTCCTCTTTTCTTCCTGAAGTCAATGATCAGTTATTTAGTTTCGCTGACATTGAGAGAGAGAATTGAGGGCAGGCCAGCTTTCCTTTCAAAATAGGGCTGTGCCAACCCTTTTGCAAATGACCATCTGGGAAGTGTTGACCTTGGAGGGGTCTTTAAACCTCTGGACACCGTAGAGAATGAGAAGGTGGCTCTTTCAAAGCCACAGTGCTCTTCCCTTCCCCAACACTTAACTGCAGTCATGTTTGTAAATTACTCCGGTAGCAGTAAGTAGCGACAAATTGAATACAGTAAATGACGGACTGTTAGTTATGGGATCTGTTGACATTTGGAGTGAGCACTGCAAATTTGGTGCTCGGTCATTGGCAAAAAATCCGAGTGGAAGTAAGAGATGAAAGGAGCTGCCTGTCTTCACCATGAATATTACTCTAATATTGGCTTGAGTTATTAAATGCTGAAGCTAGGCTCCTCTATGGTGCTGCTGACAGTTTAGGTCAGCAGCTGAGCCTGATGGACATTGACTGAAGGACAAGGAGCTTGCTCGTTGCGTTATGGAGTGCCATCTTGTGGCAGGAGTCAAACAGGGCATTTAGTTTGATCTCAGGAGGTGGAGACCACAACACACAAAGCGAACAGAATAAAGATTGCATTTATGTGACATCCTGCACGACGTCTCAAAGCGTCTTACGGCCAGCTGTGAGGAGTGGTCGCTGTCATCCTGTCGGGAGATTTGGTGCACCAGTTGTGCACAGCAAGCTCTGACAATGAGCTTTTACAAGATCATTTTCTTTTTCGGTTATGCCAGGTGAGAACACTCCCCGTCCTTATTGTGAGGTTTTCCCGATTTGAGTGTGGGAGGCACAGTGGCTCATAGCGCCAGGGACTGAGGTGCAATTGCAGCTTTATATGTCTGTGTGGAGGTTGCACATTCTCCTCGTGTCTGCGTGGGTTCCCTCTGGGTGCTCCGGTTTCCTCCCACAGTCCAAAGAGGTGTAGGTTAGGGTGGATTGGCCATGCTAAATTTCATTCAATAGAACCCTACAGTGTGGAAACTGGCCCTTCAACCTAGCACATCCACACCAACCCTCTGAAGAGTAACCCATGCTCTATTATCCTATATTTACCTCTGACTAATGCACCTAACCTACTCATCCCTGAACACTACGGGCAATTTAGTATTCAAAGTTTGTGCGAAGATTTGTAGCTCGGGTGCTTGTTGTTGTGGTTCGGTTCACCGAGCTGGAAGTTTTTGTTGCAAACGTTTCGTCCCCTGGCTAGGCGACATCATCAGTGCTTGGGAGCCTCCTGCGAAGCGCTTCTTTGATGTTTCCTCCGGTGTTTATAGTGGTCTGTCCCTGCCGCTTCCGGTTGTCAGTTTCAGCTGTCCGCTGTAGTGGTTGGTATATTGGGTCCAGGTCGATGTGTTTGTTGATGGAGTTTGTGGATGAATGCCATGCCTCTAGGAATTCCCTGGCTGTCTCTGTCTGGCTTTCCCTATGATAGTAGTGTTGTCCCAGCCGAATTCATGTTGCTTGTTGTCTGCGTGTGTGGCTACTAAGGATAGCTGGTCGTGTCGTTTCGTGGCTAGTTGATGTTCATGTATGCGGATTGTTAGCTGTCTTCCTGTTTGTCCTATATAGTGTTTTGTGCAGTCCTTGCATGGTATTTTGTACACTACATTAGTTTTGCTCATGTTGGGTATCGGGTCCTTCGTTCCGGTGAGTTGTTGTCTGAGCGTGGCTGTTGGTTTGTGTGCCGTTATGAGTCCTAGGGGTCGCAGTAGTCTGGCTGTCAGTTCCGAGATGCTCCTGATGTATGGTAGTGTGGCTAGTCCTTTTGGTTGTGGTATGTCCTCGTTCCGTAGTCTTTCTCTTAGGCATCTGTTGATGAAGTTGCGCGGGTATCCGTTTTTGGCGAATACCTTGTATAGGTGTTCCTCTTCTTTTTGCAGTTCTGGTGTACTGCAGTGTGTTGTGGCCCTTTTGAATAGTGTCTTGATGCAGCTTCGTTTGTGTGTGTTGGGGTGGTTACTTTCATAATTTAGGACTTGGTCTGTGTGTGTGGCTTTCCTGTATACCCTTGTAGTGAATTCTCCGTTCGGTGTTCTCTGTACCATCACGTCTAGGAATGCGAATTGGCTATCCTTTTCTTCTTCTCTCGTGAATCGGATTCCTGTGAGTGTGGCATTGATGATCTGGTGTGTTTTTCTATTTCCGTGTTTTTAATGATTACAAACGTGTCATCGACATATCTGACCCAGAGTTTGGGTTGAATTTGTGGTAGGACTGTTTGTTCTAACCTTTGCATAACTGCCTCTGCTATGAGTCCCGAGATTGGTGATCCCATGGGTGTTCCGTTGATTTGTTTGTATATCTGGTTGTTGAATGTGAAGTGTGTTGTGAGGGTATACAAGGGTATACAGGAAAGCCACACACACAGACCAAGTCCTAAACTATGAAAGTAACCACCCCAACACACACACAAACGAAGCTGCATCAGGACACTATTCAAAAGGGCCACAACACGCTGCAGCACACCAGAACTGCAAAAAGAAGAAGAGGAACACCTATACAAGGTATTCGCCAAAAACGGATACCCGCGCAACTTCATCAACAGATGCCTAAGAGAAAGACTACGGAACGAGGACATACCACAACCAAAAGGACTAGCCACACTACCATACATCAGGAGCATCTCGGAACTGACTGCCAGACTACTGCGACCCCTAGGACTCATAACGGCACACAAACCAACAGCCACGCTCAGACAACAACTCACCAGAACGAAGGACCCGATACCCAACATGAGCAAAACTAATGTAGTGTACAAAATACCATGCAAGGACTGCACAAAACACTATATAGGACAAACAGGAAGACAGCTAACAATCCGCATACATGAACATCAACTAGCCACGAAACGACACGACCAGCTATCCTTAGTAGCCACACGGTGGCACAGTGGTTAGCACTGCTGCCTCACAGCGTCAGAGACCCGGGTTCAATTCCCGCCTCAGGCGACTGACTGTGTGGAGTTTGCACGTTCTCCCCGTGTCTGCGTGGGTTTCCTCCGGGTGCTCCGGTTTCCTCCCACAGTCCAAAGATGTGCAGGGTCAAGTGAATTGGCCATGCTAAATTGCCCGTAGTGTTAGGTTATGGGTAAATGTATGGGTGGGTTTCGCTTCGGCGGGTCGGTGTGGACTTGTTGGGCCGAAGGGCCTGTTTCCACACTGTAATCTAATCTAATCTAATATCTAATCTAATCTAAACACGCAGACAACAAGCAACATGAATTCGACTGGGACAACACTACTATCATAGGGAAAGCCAGACAGAGAACAGCCAGGGAATTCCTAGAGGCATGGCATTCATCCACAAACTCCATCAACAAACACATCGACCTGGACCCAATATACCAACCACTACAGCGGACAGCTGAAACTGACAACCGGAAGCGGCAGGGACAGACCACTATAAACACCGGAGGAAACATCAAAGAAGCGCTTCGCAGGAGGCTCCCAAGCACTGATGATGTCGCCTAGCCAGGGGACGAAACGTTTGCAACAAAAACTTCCAGCTCGGCGAACAGAACCACAGCAATTTAGTATGGGCAATCCACCTAACCTGCACATCTTTGGACTGTGGGAGGAAACCGGAGCACCCGGAGGAAACCCACACAGACACGGGGAGAATGTGCAAACTCCACACAGACAATCGCTCGAGGCTGGAATCAAATCTTGGTCCCTGGCGCTGTGAGGCAGCAGTGCTAACCACTGAGCCACCGTGCCACCCCAATTGCCCATAATGTCCAGGGATGGGTAGGCTTGGTGGGTTAGCCGGGGTAAATGTGGATCCGCAGGGATAGGCTAGGGGGCTGCTTCTGGGTAAGCTGCATTTGGAGGGTTGGTGCACACTTGATGGACTGAACAGCCTCTTTGTGCACTGTCAGGATTCTATGGCCCATGAGGAAATCTTGGTTTAATGTCTCATCTGAAGTGCTCTCTCAGTACTCGACACTGGGAGGGCTGGGTTGGGCAATGTGGGAAGGGGGATATATCACCCTCCCCAAAAAACCCCTCAAAAAGAACTTGGCATGTGGCTGATATGCCCAAAAAATGCCCACCTGGCATCTGTGGTGTGGTTGGATGAGTCAGTTGATGGAGGGTGGGCTTTACGTTAAACCCCTGACAGGGAGACTAAGTCTCACCCACCATCTGGAGCTGCTGGGGGGGGGAGGGGTGGTCTGAATTGCCTGCACTCCCACGGATGCCAGTCTCTATAGTGGGCACTGCCAGGACCTGGCAGAGTCACCCAGGAGGGTTGATGGATGAGGTCAATCAGAGGGGACTTTGGGGTGCATTATGGCACCTCATGGAGGAGTCTTTGGAAGACATGGATTCTGCTGTAAAGGCGGGTGGGAAGGAAAGGAGTTACTATTTATTTTCTCTATGAGCCAAGATTACCCGAACCAAGGCTTCCTTCCTGCTGGTTTTAAACATTTTAAGGGAACAGAATGACTCTGTCCACACTAATTAGGAAAAGACCGTTCGGCCCTTTGAACCTGTTGCCCCATTCAATATGATTGCAGCCGACCCTCCATCTCAATGCTACATTCCCACTTTCTCTCCAGACCCCCTGATGCCTTTAAGATCTAAAAATGTTACAATCACTTTCTTGAATCTATTCTGTGACCCGGTCTCCACAGCCTTCCACGGTAGAGAGCTCCACAGGATCACTACCTTGTGACTGGCAAAGTCTTTCTTCATCGCAGTCCTAAATGGCATATCTCATCTCCGGAGACTGTGCCCCCGGTTCTAGACTCCCCACCCAGGGGAAACATCCTCCCTGCACCTAATTTGCCCAGAGAAATGTACAAATCCTAATCGAATCCACTCTCATTCTTCCAAACAGTAAAGAATCCAGGCCCAGTCGAACCAACCTCTCCTCAGTCCGACCATCCCTGGTATCTGCCAGGTGAATCTTGGCTGTAACCTCTCCATTCTGGGAAGTGTAACCTTCATAACATTGGGAAACTAAATCTGCAAGCAATACTGCAGATATGGTCTCACCAAGGCTCTGTATAACTGCAGCACAACGTCCTTACTTCTGTACTCAAACCCTCTTGTAATTAAGGACAATATACCATTTGCCTTGCTAACTGCTTGCTGCACATACCTGCTTACTTTCATTGTCTGGTGTACAAAGGACGCCCAGATCCTGTTATATGTCCCAATATATTGCCATTTAAACTCTTCTGTTTTGCACCAAAGTGTATAACTCCACATTTGGCCACATTGTACTGCTTCTGTTATGTGTTAGCTCAAATGTGTGACTTGTCCTGATCAGCCTGAAACCTCCTTACATCCTCCGCATAATCTCATCTCGTCTTGTGTCATCAGCGAAAGTGGAAATTTTGCAGATCAGATATATCACAAATAGCTGGGCCCCAAGCACTGACCATTGCCTTGTCACTCAAAAAAAGATCCATTTATTCCCACACTGTTTCCTGACCAATTCTCAATAAATACCAATCAATTTCCCCATCCCATAAACAGTACTAATCCCATCCTCCCAGGCGTAAGGAGGATGTTTTACCTGGTTGGGGAGTCTACAACCAGGAGATGCGGTCTCGAGATATGGAAAGTGTTCCCATTTTCCTATTAGCCGATTAGTTTCTGTGGGATCTGATCGAAGGTCTCCTTGAAATCCAAATGTACAACATCCACAGGATCTCCCTTATCTATTTTATTTGCTACATCCTTCAAAACTAAAATGATATGGACGTGTTGGACTGGGCTGTGCAAAGTTTAAAAGCACATAGCACCAGATTATAGTCCAATAGGTTTGTTTGGAAGCACTAGCTTTCAGAGCGCTGCTCCTTCATCAAGTAGTTGATACTCCAATGTTTAACTTTTAACTTTGCTGTTTCTTTCTACCTTGTTCTTAAGATTCTGTACCTTGGCCATTGGACCCGAGATGGTGCCTTGTGTGGTGACATTGTACACTTTTCACTGTACTCTTGTAACTGGATACACGCGTCAATAAAATCAAAATTAGACTCCAGTAGATTTGTTAAGCACAATTTCCATTTTCTAAACGCTGTTGACTTTGTCCAGTTCCTTCTAAGGCTTTCCAAGGGTTCTGTAATCATGTTTTCTTTACAATGGTCTCTAGTGGTTTCCCTGGTCTGACTGGCAAACTAGTCTATAATTCTGTTTTTTCTTTTCTCCTCACTTTCCTGTGTTTTTTTTAAATAGTGGGTTTACATTTTAAATAGTGGGCTTACATTTTAAATAGTGGGCTTACATTTTAAATAGTGGGTTTACATTTTAAATAGTGGGTTTACATTTTAAATAGTGGGTTTACATTTTAAATAGTGGGCTTACGTTTTAAATAGTGGGTTTACATTTTAAATAGTGGGCTTACATTTTAAATAGTGGGTTTACATTTTAAATAGTGGGCTTACATTTTAAATAGTGGGTTTACATTTTAAATAGTGGGCTTACATTTTAAATAGTGGGCTTACATTTTAAATAGTGGGTTTACATTTTAAATAGTGGGCTTACGTTTTAAATAGTGGGTTTACATTTTAAATAGTGGGCTTACATTTTAAATAGTGGGCTTACATTTTAAATAGTGGCCTTACATTTGCTATCGTCCAATCTGCAGGAACCGCTCCACGGTCGATGGAATTTTCCAAGTTGGCCACCAATCCACTCAGTCTTTCCAAGGCCACTTGCATTAGAACATTTGGAATGCAGATTTGTCAATCTTTAACACCCACAATTTACTCTAGAACCATTATTTCAGTTTTGCTAATACTGATTTTCTTCAATTCCTCCCTCTCAATAGATCTCTGATCCCCTAACTCATCTGGAAATTATTTTGTGCCTCTTGTATCACTTTTTTGGGGTGGTACGGTGGCTCAGTGGTTAGCACCGCTGCCTCACAGCACCAGGGATTCGGTTTTCGATTCCAGCCTCGGGGCAACTCTCTGTGTGGAGTTTGCATGTTCTCCCCGTGTCTGCGTGGGTTTCCTCCGGGTGCTCTGGTTTCCTCCCACAGTCCAAAGATGTGCAGGTCAGGTGAATTGGCCATGCTAAATTGCCTGTAGTGTTCAGGGATATGTAGGTAGAGTGAATTGGTTGTGCTAAATTGACCATAGTGTTCAGAAATGTGCATGTTAGGTGCATTAGCCAAGGGAAATGCAGGGGTAGGGTAGGGAAGCAGGTCTGGATAGGATGCTCTTCAGTGGGTCGGTATGAACTTGATGAGCTGAATGGCCTGCTTCTACACTGTCGTGTTTTTATGTATCTATTCTGGGTACAAGTATGTGTTCAACTCTTCTGACATTCCTTTGTTGTTCACCAGCTTCTCATTATAAGGCCTTGACTGATATTTTTCTCTTCACATATTTACAGAAGCTTTTACAGTCAGTTTTTATGGTCACTGAAAATAAATTTCATCTTCCATCTTCCCCTTGTTGATCAAACATTTTGTCCACATTTGCTGGATCCTAAACTGTCCTCAGCCCTCAGTTTTGCTGCTTTCTCTAACATTTTTATATGTCTTATCATTGGATCTAATACTATCCCGAATTTAGCCATGTTTGAGCCACATTTCCTGTTTTATTTTTTGTATCAGACAGGGATAAATAATTGTTTTTCAAGATTTGTGCAAAGGTTTGTAGCTTGGGTGACGGTGGCCGTGTTTGAAGTGTTCCCTGAGCTGGGAAGTTGTATTACAGACATTTCGTCCCCTGTTTTGGTGACATCGTCAGGGCTTTAGAGACCCCTGTGAAGCGCGGCTGTACTGTGTTTGTCTGGAATTTATTTGGCTCCAATCCTGCCGCTTCCTGTTGCTGGTTCCAGTAGTTTGATGTAGTGTGTGCAGGTCAATGTGCCTGTTGATAGAGTCCATGAATGAATGCTATGCTTCTCGAAATTCTCTGGTTGTACCCTGTTTGGTCTGTCCTATGATCGTTGTGATGTCCCAGTCGCATTTGTGTCCTTGTCATCTGTGTGCATGGCTAGTAGCCACAGCTGGTCATAGCATTTAGTGGGCAGTTGGTGTTCATTGAATCAATTAAGCAAATAATCAATTATCTGAACGAGATGGGTGGGCACTATTTTGTTTGGATAATTGATTATTCGGTTAATTGATTCAAAGCCTCTCCTCTGGGGCTCGGAGTTTTCTGAAGTTTCCTTTTGCCTTGCTCCCTCTCTCTGTCTCAAGGTCTGTTTCTGAGCAGACACACACTTGTGTGTAAGGGACCTGCAGCATTGCTGAAGCCTCCTCTCCACCCCGCCTCCGCAACACATCAGTTCAATGGGATTCACACAGTGAGCACTTGCTCAGTCTGCACCCCATTCAGGAGACTAGGCAGTAGCACACACCACCTCCCTGTCCATAACACCCACCGTCCAATCCCATCAAACTCCGCCCCCGACACCCCCACCCCAACTCCCCCATGGCCCCGCACCTCCCTCCACCCCCGCCCTCGTCCCTCATGCGCCTCCACACCCCACCAACGCCACCCCCACCCCCAAACCCAGGCAGCCGGACTGGACACCAACAGCAAGACGAGGTGAAAGTGAGGACTGCAGATGCTGGAGTTTAGAGTCAAGATTAGAGTGGGTGCTGGAAACAGTCAGCAGGTCAGGCAGCATCCTGATGAAGGGCTCATGCCTGAAACATCGACTCTCCGGCTCCTCGGATGCTGCCTGGCGTGCTTGCTTTACCGGCACCACACGACTCTGGGCCAACAGCAAGACTCTACTGCTGCCTTTGGGGGTGAGGCTCAAATTAGCACACACACACACACTCACTCACACAGACTCACACACACTCACACACACTCACACTCACACACATGCTAACACACGCTCTCACACACACACTCACACACACACACTAACACATGCTCACACACACACACTCACGCACTCACACATACTCACACACACACTCATACACACACGCTAAAACACGCTCACACACACACGCTAACACACGCTCACACACACACACTCACGCACTCACACAT
This sequence comes from Chiloscyllium plagiosum, assembly GCF_037043375.1. NCBI lineage: Eukaryota > Metazoa > Chordata > Chondrichthyes > Orectolobiformes > Hemiscylliidae > Chiloscyllium > Chiloscyllium plagiosum. The sequence continues at coordinate 108,752,150 of NW_028270145.1, read as the reverse complement.
ACTCACACACACTCACATACACACACACTCACATACACACACACACACAAACTCACACACAAACTCTCACACACACACTCACACTCAAACTCACACACACACACAAACTCTCACACACACACACACTCACACACACACACACTCACACACGTTCACACACACACTCACAAACACACGTACACACACACTCACACACACACTCACACACACTCACACACTCACTCACACACACACACTCACTCACACACACTCACACACAAACACTCACACACACACTCATACACACACACACACACTCACACACACACTCACACACCCTCATACACTCACACACACACACATACACTCACACACTCAGTCACACAACACTCTCACACACACACAAACACACAAACTCACACACTCACACTCACACACACTCACGCACATTCACACACTCAACACACACATGCTCACACACACACACTCCTACACACACACACTCACACACACACTCACACATACACTCACAAAACAATCACGCACACACACACACACACTCACACTCACACACACACACACACACACGCTAACACATGCTCACACACACACACACTCACGCACTCACACATACTCTCACACACTCACATACACACACACACACTCATACACATGCTAACACACGCTCATACACATACTCACGCACTCACACATACTCACACACATTCACCTACACACACACACTCAAACACACACTCACACACAAACTCACACACACACACAAACTCTCACACACACACTCACACACACACACACTCACACACGTTCACACACACACACTCACAAACACACGTACACACACACACTCACACATACTCACACACACACACACACACTCACAC
>NW_028270145.1:108718769-108726269 GCF_037043375.1 Chiloscyllium plagiosum | reverse complement strand
ACACGCACACACACACACTCACACATTCACACACACACACATTCACACACTCACACACACACTCAAACACACACACACTCTCACACACACACAGACACTCACTCACACTCACTTACTCACACTCACACACACCACATAGAAATACACACAGATACACACACTCTCACACAGATACACACACACCACAGAGAGACTCACACACACCACACAGATACACACACGAACTCACACAGATACACACACATGTACACTTACATACACACACTCACACACACTCACATACACTCACGCACACATACACACTCACACACCACACAGATACACACACACTCACATACACACAGATACACACACACACTATCACACACACACACTCACAAACACAGATACACACACACACTCACACAGATACACACACTCACACACACACACTCACACACACACTCACACTCCACACAGATACACACACAGACACAGACACACCACACACACACACGCACACACACACCACACAGAAACACAGATACACGCACAAAACGCAGAAGCACACACACACCACACAAATACACATACACACTCACACACACACTCACACACCCACTCACACACAAACACACTCACACACACAGTCACACTCACACGCACAAACCCTCTCACACGCACACTCACACACACACTCACACACATTCTCACACTCACACACACTCAGACACACGCACACACTAACACACTCACACACACACTCACACACAAACACTCACACTCACACACATTCACATTCACATACAAACCCTCTCACACACACACAATCACACACTCACACACACTCTCTCTCTCACACACACACACACACACGCACTCACACACACTCACACACACATGCACACACACACTCACACACACACTCACACACACACTCACATACACCCACACACTCTCACACACTGACACAAACACTCACACACACTCACACACACACTCACACACACACTCAAACACTCACACACTCACTCACTCACTCACTCACCCACACACACTCACACACACACTCACACACACCTGCACACACACAAACTCACACACACACTCACACACACCCACACACTCACACATACACTCACACACACACTCACACACACTGACACATACACACACATCACACACACACTCACATACACACACTCACACATGCACTCACACACTCACACACACACACTCACATACACTCACGCACACATTCACACTCACACACCACACAGATACACACACACTCACATACACACAGATACACACACACACACTATCACACACACACTCACAAACACAGACACACACACACTCACACAGATACACACACTCACACACACACACTCACACTCCACACAGCTACACACACAGACACACCACACACACACACGCACACACACGACACACACACACCACACAGAAACACAGATACACACACAAAACGCAGAAGCACACACACACCACACAGATACACATACACACTCACAAACACACTCACACACACACACTCCCACACAAACACACTCACACACACAGTCACACTCACACGCACAAACCCTCTCACACGCACACTCACACTCACACACACACTCACACACACGCACACACTAACACACACACACTCACACACAAACACTCACACTCACACACATTCACATTCACATACAAACCCTCTCACACACACAATCACACACTCACACACACATCTCACACACACACACTCTCACACACAACACTCACACGCACACACGCACTCACACACTCACACACACTCTCTCTCACACACACACGCACTCACACACTCACTCACACACACTCACACACACACATGCACACACACACACACTCACACACACACTCACATACACCCACACACTCACACACACTGACACAAACACTCACACACACTCACACACACACTCACACACTCACACACACTCACACACACCTGCACACACACAAACTCACACACACGCTCACACACACACTCACACACACTCACACATACTCACACACACATCACACACACTCACATACACACACTCACACACGCACTCACACACACTCACAGACACACACTCACACACGCACTCACACACTCTCTCACACACACACTCACACACGCACTCACACACTCTCTCACACACACACTCACACACTCTCTCACACACACACTCACGCACTCACACACACACTCAAACACACACTCACACACACTCACACACACACTCACACACTCACACACTCACACACTCACACACTCACACACACCTGCACACACACAAACTCACACACACACTCACACACACTGACACATACTCACACACACATCACACACACTCACATACACACACTCACACACGCACTCACACACTCTCTCACACACACACTCACACACTCTCTCACACACACACTCACGCACTCACACACACACTCAAACACACACTCACACACACTCTCACACACACACTCTCTCACAGACACTCACTCACACTCACTTATGCTCACACACATCACATAGATACACACACACCACACACACACTCACACACACATACACATACACACACTCACTCACACAATCACACACACTCACACACATGCACACTTACACACACACTCTCACACACACACTCACATACATTCACGCACACACACTCACACACCACACAGATACACACACACTCACATACACACAGATACACACACTCACACACAATCACACACACACACTCACAAACACAGATACACACACACTCACAAACACAGATATACACACACTCACACACACACATACTAACACACACACACACTTCACACAGATACACACACAGACACAGACACACCACACATACACTCACGCACACACACGACACACACACACCACACAGAAACACACATACACACACAAAACGCAGAAGCACACACACACCACACAGATACACATACACACTCACACAAACACTCACACACACACACTCACACACTCACAAATACTCACATACTCACACACACACACTCACACTCACATACACACACTAACTCACACACACTCACACACACAAACACACACACATTCACACACTCACACTCACACACACTCACACACTCACACACACTCAGACACGCGCACGCACACTCTCACACATTCACACTCACACACACACACTCTCACACTCACACACACACTCAAAAACACACTCTAACACATTCAAACACACACACTCACATACACGCACACTCAAACACACTCACACAAACACACACACACTCACACACTCACACACACACAATCACACACACTCACACACTAACACACTCACACACACTCACACACAAACACTCACACTCACACACATTCATATTCACACACAAACTCTTCCACACACACACGCACGCACAATCACACACTCTCTCACACACACACTCACACTCACTCACACACACTCTAACACACACACACACACTCAAACACACACACTCTCTCTCTCTCACACACACGCACACTCACACACACACGCACACACACTTACACACACCCACACATTCACACACTCACACACACTCACACACACTCACACACACACTCACACACACACTCTCACACACACACACTCACACACACACACTCAAACACACACACATTCTCACACACTCACAGACACTCACTCACACTCACTTACTGACACTCACTCACACCACATAAAATACACACAGATACACACACTCTCACACAGAGACTCACACACACCACGCAGATACACACACAAACCCACACAGATACACACACACGTACACTTACACACAATCACATACACACACTCACACACTAACATACACTCACTCACACACACACACTCACACACCACACAGATACACACACACTCACATACACACAGATACACACCCTCACACACACACAATCACACACTCACACACATATACACTCACAACACACACACTCACACACACACACACATGCACACATTAACACACTCACACATGCACACTCACACACAAACACTCACACTCACACACATTCACATTCACACACTAACTCTCTCACACACAACACTCACACACACACACACACTCACACTCACACACACACTCACATACACCCACACACTCACACACACTGACACACACACTCACATACACTCACACACACACACTCACACACACACTCACGCGCACACTCACACACTCACACACACACACACTCACACATACCCGCACACACACACACACTCACACACTCACACACATACACACATACACACACACTCACACACTCACACACACTCACACACACTGACACATACTCACACAAACACTCACATACACACACACACGCACTCACACACATACACACACTCACACACACTCACACACACTGACACATACTCACACACACACTCACATACACACACACACACACGCTCTCACACACACTCACACTCTCTCACAGACACTCACTCACACTCACTTATGCTCACACACACCACATAGATACACACACAGATACACACACCACACAGATGCACACACACCACACAGAAACTCACACACAAACTCACACAGATACAAACACAAACTCACACAGATACACACACACATGCACACTTACACACACACTCACACACACACACTCACATACACTCATGCACACACACACACACCACACAGATACACACACACTCACATACACACAGATACACACACTCACACACAATCACACACACACACTCACAAACACAGATACACACACACTCACACACACACACTCACACTCCACACAGATACACACACAGACACAGATACACCACACATACACTCACACACACACACGACACACACACACCACACAGAAACACACATGCACACACAAAACGCAGAAGCACACACACACCACACAGATACACATACACACTCACACACACATTCACACACAGACACTCACACACACATTCACTCACGCACTCACACACACTCACTCACACACACACACTCACACTCACATACACACACAAACTCACACACACTCACACACATAAACACTCACACACACACTCACACTCACACACATTCATATTCACACACAAACTCTCCCACACACACACTCACACACACACAATCACACACACACATACACTCACACACACACTCACACACTCGCACTCACACACTCTCACACACACTCACACACACTCAAACACTCACACACTTACACACACACTCACACACACACACGCACACTCACACACACACTCGCACACTCACACTCACATACACACACTCACACACACACTCAAACACACACACACTCTCACACACACACTCACAGACACTCACTCACACTCACTTACTCACACACACCACATAGAAATACACACTGATACACACACTCTCACACAGATACACACACACCACAGAGAGACTCACACACACCACACAGATACACACACAAACCCACACAGATACACACACATGTACACTGACACACAATCACTCACACACTAACATACACTCACTCACACACACACCACACAGATACACACACACTCACACACAGATACACACCCTCACACACTATCACACACACACAATCACACACTCACACACACATACATCACACACTCACACACTCTCACACACACACTCACACACACACTCACATATACACACTCATAGACACTCATACACACACTCACACACACACACTCTCTCACACACACACTCACACACACACACTCAAACACACACACACATTCTCACACACACTCACACACTCTCACAGACACTCACTCACACTCACTTACTCACACTCACACACACCACATAGATACACACACAGATACACACACACCACACAGAAACTCACACAGATACACACACAAACTGACACAGATACACACACACAATCACATACACACACTCACACAAACACACTCACACACCACACAGATACACACACACACACACACACATAGATACACACACTCACACACAATCACACACACACACACTCACATACACAGATACACACACTCACACACACAGATACACACACGACACACACACCACACAGAAACACACATACACACACAAAACACAGTAGCACACACACACCACACAGATACACATACACACTCACGCACACACTCACACAAACACTCACACACTCACACAAACACTCACACACTCACACAAACACTCACACACTCACAGACACACTCACACACACACTCACAAACACACACACTCACACACATGCACACACACACACTCACACACATACAGACACTCACACACACACTCACACACACTCACGCACACACTCACAAACACACACACTCACAAACACACACACTCACACACACTCACAGACTCTCACACACACACTCACACACACACATACACTCACAAACACACACACTCACACACACTCACACTCACACACACTCACACAGTCACAAACACACACTCATACACATACTCACACACACACCACACACACACTCACAAACACACAGTCACATTCACACACACTCACATTCACTCACACTCACTCACACACACACATACACGCTCACACTCACACTCTCTCACACACTCACACGCATACTCACACACACACACTCACACACTCACACTCACAGACACACACTCACACACACACCACATAGCTACATACACACAGATACACACACACCACACAGATACACATAGACCATACAGATACACACACACCACACAGAAACACTTACACACAAACTCACACAGATACACACACACACTCACACACACAAACTCACACAGATACACACACACTCACACACACAGATACACACACACTCACACACACACACTCACATACACTCTCTCTCACACACTCACATACACTCACTCACACACACATACACTCACACACCACACAGATACACACACAGATACACACACACACTCACATACACAGATACACACTCACACACATACAGATACACACACTCACACACACACACCACACAGATACACACACCACACACAGACACACACACACGACACACACACACCACACAGAAACACACATACACACACAACACACAGAAGCACGCACACACACACCACACAGATACACACATACTCACACACACATAGATACACACAGTCACACACAATCAAACACACACACACAGATACACACACGACACACACACCACACAGAAACTGACACACAAGCTCACACACATACACACACAAACTCACACAGACACTCACATACACTCACTCACACACCACACAGATATACACACACGCGCACTCACATACACTCACTCACACACACACTCACACACCACACAGATACACGCACACACACACACACATAGATACACACACTCACACACAATCACACACTCACACACACAGATACACACACGACACACACACCACACAGAAACACACATACAC